>NW_028127058.1:0-22399 GCF_965231255.1 Vanellus vanellus
GGCATTTGAAGGGGTTCCAGGAGGCAGTGAGGACCAGCATCACTTTTCCCCGCTGGCACCTTTGCTGTGGCAGCAAAAGCTGGACGTTTGTCTTTTTTGCTCCAGAGAGCGCCGAAAGTGAAAAAAGGTGCTTTTGAGGATAGAGTCCTCAGGAAAGCAGAGAGGGCCAAATTGTCTGGGGCATTTGAAGGGGTTCCAGGAGGCAGTGAGAACCAGCATCACTTTCCCCGCTGGCACTTTAGCTGTGGCAGCAAAATCTGGACGTTTGTCTTTTTTGCTCCAGACAGCGCCGAAAGTGAAAAAAGGTGCTTTTGAGGATAGAGTCCTCAGGAAAGCAGAGAGGGCCAAATTGTATGGGGCATTTAAAGGGGTTCCAGGAGGCAGTGAGAACCAGCATCACTTTTCCCCGCTGGCACCTTTGCTGTGGCAGCAAAAGCTGGACGTTTTTCTTTTTTGCTCCAGAGAGCGCCGAAAGTGAAAAAAGGTGCTTTTGCGGTTAGAGTCCTCAGGAAAACAGAGAGGGCCAAATTGTCCGGGGCATTTGAAGGGGTTCCAGGAGGCAGTGAGGACCAGCATCACTTTTCCCCGCTGGCACTTTAGCTGTGGCAGCAAAATCTGGACGTTTGTCTTTTTTGCTCCAGACAGCGCCGAAAGTGAAAAAAGGTGCTTTTGAGGATAGAGTCCTCAGGAAAGCAGAGAGGGCCAAATTGTCTGGGGCATTTGAAGGGGTTCCAGGAGGCAGTGAGGACCAGCATCACTTTTCCCCGCTGGCACCTTTGCTATGGCAGCAAAAGCTGGACGTTTGTCTTTTTTGCTCCAGAGAGCGCCGAAAGTGAAAAAAGGTGCTTTTGCGGATAGAGTCCTCAGGAAAGCAGAGAGGGCCAAATTGTCTGGGGCATTTGAAGGGGTTCCAGGAGGCAGTGAGGACCAGCATCACTTTTCCCCGCTGGCACTTTAGCTGTGGCAGCAAAATCTGGACGTTTGTCGTTTTTGCTCCAGAGAGCGCCGAAAGTGAAAAAACGTGCTTTTGCGGATAGAGTCCTCAGGAAAGCAGAGAGGGCCAAATTGTCTGGGGCATTTGAAGGGGTTCCAGGAGGCAGTGAGGACCAGCACCACTTTTCCCCGCTGGCACCTTTGCTGTGGCAGCAAAAGATGGACGTTTGTCTTTTTTGCTCCAGACAGCGCCGAAAGTGAAAAAAGGTGCTTTTGCGGTTAGAGTCCTCAGGAAAACAGAGACGGCCAAATTGTCTGGGGCATTTGAAGTTGTTCCAGGAGGCACTGAGGACCAGCATCACTTTTCCCCGCTGGCACTTTAGCTGTGGCAGCAAAAGCTGGACGTTTGTCTTTTTTGCTCCAGACAGCGCCGAAAGTGAAAAAAGGTGCTTTTGAGGATAGAGTCCTCAGGAAAGCAGAGAGGGCCAAATTGTCTGGGGCATTTGAAGGGGTTCCAGGAGGCAGTGAGGACCAGCATCACTTTTCCCCGCTGGCACCTTTGCTATGGCAGCAAAAGCTGGACGTTTGTCTTTTTTGCTCCAGAGAGCGCCGAAAGTGAAAAAAGGTGCTTTTGCGGATAGAGTCCTCTAGAAAGCAGAGAGGGCCAAATTGTCTGGGGCATTTGAAGGGGTTCCAGGAGGCAGTGAGGACCAGCATCACTTTTCCCCGCTGGCACTTTAGCTGTGGCAGCAAAAGCTGGACGTTTGTCTTTTTTGCTCCAGACAGCGCCGAAAGTGAAAAAAGGTGCTTTTGCGGATAGAGTCCTGAGGAAAGCAGAGAGGGCCAAATTGTCTGGGGCATTTGAAGGGGTTCCAGGAGGCAGTGAGGACCAGCATCACTTTTCCCCGCTGGCACTTTAGCTGTAACAGCAAAAGCTGGACGTTTGTCTTTTTTGCTCCAGACAGCGCCGAAAGTGAAAAAAGGTGCTTTTGAGGATAGAGTCCTCAGGAAAGCAGAGAGGGCCAAATTGTCTGGGGCATTTGAAAAGGTTCCAGGAGGCAGTGAGAACCAGCACCACTTTTCCCCGCTGGCACCTTTGCTGTGGCAGCAAAAGATGGACGTTTCTCTTTTTTGCTCCAGACAGCGCCGAAAGTGAAAAAAGGTGCTTTTGCGGTTAGAGTCCTCAGGAAAACAGAGAGGGCCAAATTGTCTGGGGCATTTGAAGTTGTTCCAGGAGGCAGTGAGGACCAGCATCACTTTTCCCCGCTGGCACTTTAGCTGTGGCAGCAAAAGCTGGACGTTTGTCTTTTTTGCTCCAGACAGCGCCGAAAGTGAAAAAAGGTGCTTTTGAGGATAGAGTCCTCAGGAAAGCAGAGAGGGCCAAATTGTCTGGGGCATTTGAAGGGGTTCCAGGAGGCAGTGAGGACCAGCATCACTTTTCCCCGCTGGCACCTTTGCTATGGCAGCAAAAGCTGGACGTTTGTCTTTTTTGCTCCAGAGAGCGCCGAAAGTGAAAAAAGGTGCTTTTGCGGATAGAGTCCTCTAGAAAGCAGAGAGGGCCAAATTGTCTGGGGCATTTGAAGGGGTTCCAGGAGGCAGTGAGGACCAGCATCACTTTTCCCCGCTGGCACTTTAGCTGTGGCAGCAAAAGCTGGACGTTTGTCTTTTTTGCTCCAGACAGCGCCGAAAGTGAAAAAAGGTGCTTTTGCGGATAGAGTCCTCAGGAAAGCAGAGAGGGCCAAATTGTCTGGGGCATTTGAAGGGGTTCCAGGAGGCAGTGAGGACCAGCATCACTTTTCCCCGCTGGCACTTTAGCTGTAACAGCAAAAGCTGGACGTTTGTCTTTTTTGCTCCAGACAGCGCCGAAAGTGAAAAAAGGTGCTTTTGAGGATAGAGTCCTCAGGAAAGCAGAGAGGGCCAAATTGTCTGGGGCATTTGAAAAGGTTCCAGGAGGCAGTGAGAACCAGCATCACTTTTCCCCGCTGGCACTTTAGCTGTGGCAGCAAAATCTGGACGTTTGTCTTTTTTGCTCCAGACAGCGCCGAAAGTGAAAAAAGGTGCTTTTGAGGATAGAGTCCGCAGGAAAGCAGAGAGGGCCAAATTGTCTGGGGCATTTGGAGGGGTTCCAGGAGGCAGTGAGGACCAGCATCACTTTTCCCCGCTGGCACCTTTGCTGTGGCAGCAAAAGCTGGACGTTTGTCTTTTTTGCTCCAGAGAGCGCCAAAAGTGAAAAAAGGTGCTTTTGAGGATAGAGTCCTCAGGAAAGCAGAGAGGGCCAAATTGTCTGGGGCATTTGAAGGGGTTCCAGGAGGCAGTGAGGACCAGCATCACTTTTCCCCGCTGGCACTTTAGCTGTGGCAGCAAAAGCTGGACGTTTGTCTTTTTTGCTCCAGAGAGCGCCGAAAGTGAAAAAAGGTGCTTTTGAGGATAGAGTCCGCAGGAAAGCAGAGAGGGCCAAATTGTCTGGGGCATTTGAAGGGGTTCCAGGAGGCAGTGAGGACCAGCATCACTTTTCCCCGCTGGCACTTTAGCTGTGGCAGCAAAAGCTGGACGTTTGTCTTTTTTGCTCCAGACAGCGCCGAAAGTGAAAAAAGGTGCTTTTGCGGATAGAGTCCTCAGGAAAGCAGAGAGGGCCAAATTGTCTGGGGCATTTGAAGGGGTTCCAGGAGGCAGTGAGGACCAGCATCACTTTTCCCCGCTGGCACTTTAGCTGTAACAGCAAAAGCTGGACGTTTGTCTTTTTTGCTCCAGACAGCGCCGAAAGTGAAAAAAGGTGCTTTTGAGGATAGAGTCCTCAGGAAAGCAGAGAGGGCCAAATTGTCTGGGGCATTTGAAGGGGTTCCAGGAGGCAGTGAGAACCAGCATCACTTTTCCCCGCTGGCACTTTAGCTGTGGCAGCAAAATCTGGACGTTTGTCTTTTTTGCTCCAGACAGCGCCGAAAGTGAAAAAAGGTGCTTTTGAGGATAGAGTCCGCAGGAAAGCAGAGAGGGCCAAATTGTCTGGGGCATTTGAAGGGGTTCCAGGAGGCAGTGAGGACCAGCATCACTTTTCCCCGCTGGCACCTTTGCTGTGGCAGCAAAAGCTGGACGTTTGTCTTTTTTGCTCCAGAGAGCGCCAAAAGTGAAAAAAGGTGCTTTTGAGGATAGAGTCCTCAGGAAAGCAGAGAGGGCCAAATTGTCTGGGGCATTTGAAGGGGTTCCAGGAGGCAGTGAGGACCAGCATCACTTTTCCCCGCTGGCACTTTAGCTGTGGCAGCAAAAGCTGGACGTTTGTCTTTTTTGCTCCAGAGAGCGCCGAAAGTGAAAAAAGGTGCTTTTGAGGATAGAGTCCTCAGGAAAGCAGAGAGGGCCAAATTGTATGGGGCATTTGAAGGGGTTCCAGGAGGCAGTGAGGACCAGCATCACTTTTCCCCGCTGGCACCTTTGCTGTGGCAGCAAAAGCTGGACGTTTGTCTTTTTTGCTCCAGAGAGCGCCGAAAGTGAAAAAAGGTGCTTTTGAGGATAGAGTCCTCAGGAAAGCAGAGAGGGCCAAATTGTCTGGGGCATTTGAAGGGGTTCCAGGAGGCAGTGAGAACCAGCATCACTTTTCCCCGCTGGCACTTTAGCTGTGGCAGCAAAATCTGGACGTTTGTCTTTTTTGCTCCAGACAGCGCCGAAAGTGAAAAAAGGTGCTTTTGAGGATAGAGTCCTCAGGAAAGCAGAGAGGGCCAAATTGTATGGGGCATTTAAAGGGGTTCCAGGAGGCAGTGAGAACCAGCATCACTTTTCCCCGCTGGCACCTTTGCTGTGGCAGCAAAAGCTGGACGTTTTTCTTTTTTGCTCCAGAGAGCGCCGAAAGTGAAAAAAGGTGCTTTTGCGGTTAGAGTCCTCAGGAAAACAGAGAGGGCCAAATTGTCCGGGGCATTTGAAGGGGTTCCAGGAGGCAGTGAGGACCAGCATCACTTTTCCCCGCTGGCACTTTAGCTGTGGCAGCAAAATCTGGACGTTTGTCTTTTTTGCTCCAGAGAGCGCCAAAAGTGAAAAAAGGTGCTTTTGAGGATAGAGTCCTCAGGAAAGCAGAGAGGGCCAAATTGTCTGGGGCATTTGAAGGGGTTCCAGGAGGCAGTGAGGACCAGCATCACTTTTCCCCGCTGGCACCTTTGCTATGGCAGCAAAAGCTGGACGTTTGTCTTTTTTGCTCCAGAGAGCGCCGAAAGTGAAAAAAGGTGCTTTTGCGGATAGAGTCCTCAGGAAAGCAGAGAGGGCCAAATTGTCTGGGGCATTTGAAGGGGTTCCAGGAGGCAGTGAGGACCAGCATCACTTTTCCCCGCTGGCACTTTAGCTGTGGCAGCAAAATCTGGACGTTTGTCGTTTTTGCTCCAGAGAGCGCCGAAAGTGAAAAAACGTGCTTTTGCGGATAGAGTCCTCAGGAAAGCAGAGAGGGCCAAATTGTCTGGGGCATTTGAAGGGGTTCCAGGAGGCAGTGAGGACCAGCACCACTTTTCCCCGCTGGCACCTTTGCTGTGGCAGCAAAAGATGGACGTTTGTCTTTTTTGCTCCAGAGAGCGCCGAAAGTGAAAAAAGGTGCTTTTGCGGTTAGAGTCCTCAGGAAAACAGAGAGGGCCAAATTGTCTGGGGCATTTGAAGTTGTTCCAGGAGGCAGTGAGGACCAGCATCACTTTTCCCCGCTGGCACTTTAGCTGTGGCAGCAAAAGCTGGACGTTTGTCTTTTTTGCTCCAGACAGCGCCGAAAGTGAAAAAAGGTGCTTTTGCGGATAGAGTCCTCAGGAAAGCAGAGAGGGCCAAATTGTCTGGGGCATTTGAAGGGGTTCCAGGAGGCAGTGAGGACCAGCATCACTTTTCCCCGCTGGCACTTTAGCTGTAACAGCAAAAGCTGGACGTTTGTCTTTTTTGCTCCAGACAGCGCCGAAAGTGAAAAAAGGTGCTTTTGAGGATAGAGTCCTCAGGAAAGCAGAGAGGGCCAAATTGTCTGGGGCATTTGAAAAGGTTCCAGGAGGCAGTGAGAACCAGCATCACTTTCCCCGCTGGCACTTTAGCTGTGGCAGCAAAATCTGGACGTTTGTCTTTTTTGCTCCAGAGAGCGCCGAAAGTGAAAAAAGGTGCTTTTGAGGATAGAGTCCGCAGGAAAGCAGAGAGGGCCAAATTGTCTGGGGCATTTGAAGGGGTTCCAGGAGGCAGTGAGGACCAGCATCACTTTTCCCCGCTGGCACCTTTGCTGTGGCAGCAAAAGCTGGACGTTTGTCTTTTTTGCTCCAGAGAGCGCCGAAAGTGAAAAAAGGTGCTTTTGAGGATAGAGCCCTCAGGAAAGCAGAGAGGGCCAAATTGTCTGGGGCATTTGAAGGGGTTCCAGGAGGCAGTGAGGACCAGCATCACTTTTCCCCGCTGGCACCTTTGCTGTGGCAGCAAAAGCTGGACGTTTGTCTTTTTTGCTCCAGAGAGCGCCGAAAGTGAAAAAAGGTGCTTTTGAGGATAGAGTCCTCAGGAAAGCAGAGAGGGCCAAATTGTCTGGGGCATTTGAAGGGGTTCCAGGAGGCAGTGAGGACCAGCATCACTTTTCCCCGCTGGCACTTTAGCTGTGGCAGCAAAAGCTGGACGTTTGTCTTTTTTGCTCCAGAGAGCGCCGAAAGTGAAAAAAGGTGCTTTTGAGGATAGAGCCCTCAGGAAAGCAGAGAGGGCCAAATTGTCTGGGGCATTTGAAGGGGTTCCAGGAGGCAGTGAGGACCAGCATCACTTTTCCCCGCTGGCACTTTAGCTGTGGCAGCAAAAGCTGGACGTTTGTCTTTTTTGCTCCAGAGAGCGCCGAAAGTGAAAAAAGGTGCTTTTGAGGATAGAGCCCTCAGGAAAGCAGAGAGGGCCAAATTGTCTGGGGCATTTGAAGGGGTTCCAGGAGGCAGTGAGGACCAGCATCACTTTTCCCCGCTGGCACCTTTGCTGTGGCAGCAAAAGCTGGACGTTTGTCTTTTTTGCTCCAGAGAGCGCCGAAAGTGAAAAAAGGTGCTTTTGAGGATAGAGTCCTCAGGAAAGCAGAGAGGGCCAAATTGTCTGGGGCATTTGAACGGGTTCCAGGAGGCAGTGTGGACCAGCATCACTTTTCCCCGCTGGCACTTTAGCTGTAACAGCAAAAGCTGGACGTTTGTCTTTTTTGCTCCAGACAGCGCCGAAAGTGAAAAAAGGTGCTTTTGAGCATAGAGTCCTCAGGAAAGCAGAGAGGGCCAAATTGTCTGGGGCATTTGAAGGGGTTCCAGGAGGCAGTGAGGACCAGCATCACTTTTCCCCGCTGGCACTTTAGCTGTGGCAGCAAAATCTGGACGTTTGTCTTTTTTGCTCCAGACAGCGCCGAAAGTGAAAAAAGGTGCTTTTGAGGATAGAGTCCTCAGGAAAGCAGAGAGGGCCAAATTGTATGGGGCATTTAAAGGGGTTCCAGGAGGCAGTGAGGACCAGCATCACTTTTCCCCGCTGGCACCTTTGCTGTGGCAGCAAAAGCTGGACGTTTGTCTTTTTTGCTCCAGACAGCGCCGAAAGTGAAAAAAGGTGCTTTTGCGGATAGAGTCCTCAGGAAAGCAGAGAGGGCCAAATTGTCTGAGGCAGTTGAAGGGGTTCCAGGAGGCAGTGTGGACCAGCATCACTTTTCCCCGCTGGCACCTTTGCTGTGGCAGCAAAAGCTGGACGTTTGTCTTTTTTGCTCCAGACAGCGCCGAAAGTGAAAAAAGGTGCTTTTGTGGATAGATTCCTCAGGAAAGCAGAGAGGGCCAAATGGTCTGGGGCATTTGAAGGGGTTCCAGGAGGCAGTGAGGACCAGCATCACTTTTCCCCGCTGGCACCTTTGCTGTGGCAGCAAAAGCTGGACGTTTGTCTTTTTTGCTCCAGAGAGCGCCGAAAGTGAAAAAAGGTGCTTTTGAGGATAGAGTCCGCAGGAAAGCAGAGAGGGCCAAATTGTCTGGGGCATTTGAAGGGGTTCCAGGAGGCAGTGAGGACCAGCATCACTTTTCCCCGCTGGCACCTTTGCTGTGGCAGCAAAAGCTGGACGTTTGTCTTTTTTGCTCCAGACAGCGCCGAAAGTGAAAAAAGGTGCTTTTGCGGATAGAGTCCTCTAGAAAGCAGAGAGGGCCAAATTGTCTGGGGCATTTGAAGGGGTTCCAGGAGGCAGTGAGGACCAGCATCACTTTTCCCCGCTGGCACTTTAGCTGTGGCAGCAAAAGCTGGACGTTTGTCTTTTTTGCTCCAGAGAGCGCCGAAAGTGAAAAAGGTGCTTTTACGGATAGAGTCCTCAGGAAAGCAGAGAGGGCCAAATTGTCTGGGGCATTTGAAGGGGTTCCAGGAGGCAGTGAGGACCAGCACCACTTTTCCCCGCTGGCACTTTAGCTGTGGCAGCAAAAGATGGACGTTTGTCTTTTTTGCTCCAGACAGCGCCGAAAGTGAAAAAAGGTGCTTTTGCGGTTAGAGTCCTCAGGAAAGCAGAGAGGGCCAAATTGTCTGGGGCATTTGAAGTTGTTCCAGGAGGCAGTGAGGACCAGCATCACTTTTCCCCGCTGGCACTTTAGCTGTGGCAGCAAAATCTGGACGTTTGTCTTTTTTGCTCCAGACAGCGCCGAAAGTGAAAAAAGGTGCTTTTGCGGATAGAGTCCTCAGGAAAGCAGAGAGGGCCAAATTGTCTGGGGCATTTGAAGGGGTTCCAGGAGGCAGTGAGGACCAGCATCACTTTTCCCCGCTGGCACCTTTGCTATGGCAGCAAAAGCTGGACGTTTGTCTTTTTTGCTCCAGAGAGCGCCGAAAGTGAAAAAAGGTGCTTTTGCGGATAGAGTCCTCAGGAAAGCAGAGAGGGCCAAATTGTCTGGGGCATTTGAAGGGGTTCCAGGAGGCAGTGAGGACCAGCATCACTTTTCCCCGCTGGCACTTTAGCTGTGGCAGCAAAATCTGGACGTTTGTCGTTTTTGCTCCAGAGAGCGCCAAAAGTGAAAAAAGGTGCTTTTGCGGATAGAGTCCTCAGGAAAGCAGAGAGGGCCAAATTGTCTGGGGCATTTGAAGGGGTTCCAGGAGGCAGTGAGGACCAGCATCACTTTTCCCCGCTGGCACTTTTCCTGTGGTGCAAAAGCTGGACGTTTGTCTTTTTTGCTCCAGACAGAGCCGAAAGTGAAAAAAGGTGCTTTTGCGGATAGAGTCCTCAGGAAAGCAGAGAGGGCCAAATTGTCTGGGGCATTTGAAGGGGTTCCAGGAGGCAGTGAGGACCAGCATCACTTTTCCCCGCTGGCACTTTAGCTGTAACAGCAAAAGCTGGACGTTTGTCTTTTTTGCTCCCGACAGCGCCGAAAGTGAAAAAAGGTGCTTTTGAGGATAGAGTCCTCAGGAAAGCAGAGAGGGCCAAATTGTCTGGGGCATTTGAAAAGGTTCCAGGAGGCAGTGAGAACCAGCATCACTTTCCCCGCTGGCACTTTAGCTGTGGCAGCAAAATCTGGACGTTTGTCTTTTTTGCTCCAGAGAGCGCCGAAAGTGAAAAAAGGTGCTTTTGAGGATAGAGTCCGCAGGAAAGCAGAGAGGGCCAAATTGTCTGGGGCATTTGAAGGGGTTCCAGGAGGCAGTGAGGACCAGCATCACTTTTCCCCGCTGGCACTTTAGCTGTGGCAGCAAAAGCTGGACGTTTGTCTTTTTTGCTCCAGAGAGCGCCGAAAGTGAAAAAAGGTGCTTTTGAGGATAGAGTGCGCAGGAAAGCAGAGAGGGCCAAATTGTCTGGGGCATTTGAAGGGGTTCCAGGAGGCAGTGAGGACCAGCATCACTTTTCCCCGCTGGCACCTTTGCTGTGGCAGCAAAAGCTGGGCGTTTGTCTTTTTTGCTCCAGAGAGCGCTGAAAGTGAAAAAAGGTGCTTTTGCGGATAGAGTCCTCTAGAAAGCAGAGAGGGCCAAATTGTCTGGGGCATTTGAAGGGGTTCCAGGAGGCAGTGAGGACCAGCATCACTTTTCCCCGCTGGCACTTTAGCTGTGGCAGCAAAATCTGGACGTTTGTCTTTTTTGCTCCAGAGAGCGCCAAAAGTGAAAAAAGGTGCTTTTGAGGATAGAGTGCGCAGGAAAGCAGAGAGGGCCAAATTGTATGGGGCATTTGAAGGGGTTCCAGGAGGCAGTTAGAACCAGCATCACTTTTCCCCGCTGGCACCTTTGCTGTGGCAGCAAAAGCTGGACGTTTGTCTTTTTTGCTCCAGACAGCGCCGAAAGTGAAAAAAGGTGCTTTTGAGGATAGAGTCCTCAGGAAAGCAGAGAGGGCCAAATTGTGTGGGGCATTTGAAGGGGTTCCAGGAGGCAGTGAGAACCAGCATCACTTTTCCCCGCTGGCACCTTTGCTGTGGCAGCAAAAGCTGGACGTTTGTCTTTTTTGCTCCAGACAGCGCCGAAAGTGAAAAAAGGTGCTTTTGCGGATAGAGTCCTCAGGAAAGCAGAGAGGGCCAAATTGTCTGGGGCATTTGAAGGGGTTCCAGGAGGCAGTGAGGACCAGCATCACTTTTCCCCGCTGGCACTTTACCTGTAACAGCAAAAGCTGGACGTTTGTCTTTTTTGCTACAGACAGCGCCGAAAGTGAAAAAAGGTGCTTTTGAGGATAGAGTCCTCAGGAAAGCAGAGAGGGCCAAATTGTCTGGGGCATTTGAAGGGGTTCCAGGAGGCAGTGAGAACCAGCATCACTTTTCCCCGCTGGCACTTTAGCTGTGGCAGCAAAATCTGGACGTTTGTCTTTTTTGCTCCAGACAGCGCCGAAAGTGAAAAAAGGTGCTTTTGAGGATAGAGTCCGCAGGAAAGCAGAGAGGGCCAAATTGTATGGGGCATTTTAAGGGGTTCCAGGAGGCAGTGAGGACCAGCATCACTTTTCCCCGCTGGCACCTTTGCTGTGGCAGCAAAAGCTGGACGTTTGTCTTTTTTGCTCCAGAGAGCGCCAAAAGTGAAAAAAGGTGCTTTTGAGGATAGAGTCCTCAGGAAAGTAGTAAGGGCCAAATTGTCTGGGGCATTTGAAGGGGTTCCAGGAGGCAGTGAGGACCAGCATCACTTTTCCTTGCTGGTACTTTAGCTGTGGCAGCAAAAGCTGGACGTTTGTCTTTTTTGCTCCAGAGAGCGCCGAAAGTGAAAAAAGGTGCTTTTGAGGATAGAGTCCTCAGGAAAGCAGAGAGGGCCAAATTGTCTGGGGCATTTGAAGGGGTTCCAGGAGGCAGTGAGGACCAGCATCACTTTTCCCCGCTGGAACCTTTGCTGTGGCAGCAAAAGCTGGACGTTTGTCTTTTTTGCTCCAGAGAGCGCCGAAAGTGAAAAAAGGTGCTTTTGAGGATAGAGTCCTCAGGAAAGCAGAGAGGGCCAAATTGTCTGGGGCATTTGAAGGGGTTGCAGGAGGCAGTGAGGACCAGCATCACTTTTCCCCGCTGGCACTTTAGCTGTAACAGCAAAAGCTGGACGTTTGTCTTTTT
Organism: Vanellus vanellus; assembly: GCF_965231255.1. NCBI lineage: Eukaryota > Metazoa > Chordata > Aves > Charadriiformes > Charadriidae > Vanellus > Vanellus vanellus. Next base: position 11,370 of record NW_028127058.1, read on the forward strand.
TGCTCCAGACAGCGCCGAAAGTTAAAAAAGGTGCTTTTGAGCATGGAGTCTTCAGGAAATCAGAGAGGGCCAAATTGTCTGGGGCATTTGAAGGAGTTCCAGGAGGCAATGAGAACCAGCATCACTTTTCCCCGCTGGCACTTTAGCTGTGGCAGCAAAATCTGGACGTTTGTCTTTTTTGCTCCAGACAGCGCCGAAAGTGAAAAAAGGTGCTTTTGAGCATAGAGTCCTCAGGAAAGCAGAGAGGGCCAAATTGTATGGGGCATTTAAAGGGGTTCCAGGAGGCAGTGAGAACCAGCATCACTTTTCCCCGCTGGCACCTTTGCTGTGGCAGCAAAAGCTGGACGATTGTCGTTTTTGCTCCAGAGAGCGCCAAAAGTGAAAAAAGGTGCTTTTGCGGATAGAGTCCTCAGAAAGCAGAGAGGGCCAAATTGTCTGGGGCATTTGAAGGGGTTCCAGGAGGCAGTGAGGACCAGCATCACTTTTCCCTGCTGGCACCTTTGCTGTGGCAGCAAAAGCTGGACGTTTGTCTTTTTTGCTCCAGAGAGCGCCGAAAGTGAAAAAAGGTGCTTTTGCGGATAGAGTCCTCAGGAAAACAGAGAGGGCCAAATTGTCTGGGGCATTTGAAGGGGTTCCAGGAGGCAGTGAGGACCAGCATCACTTTTCCCCGCTGGCACTTTAGCTGTGGCAGCAAAATCTGGACGTTTGTCTTTTTTGCTCCAGACAGCGCCGAAAGTGAAAAAAGGTGCTTTTGAGGATAGAGTCCTCAGGAAAGCAGAGAGGGCCAAATTGTCTGGGGCATTTGAAGGGGTTCCAGGAGGCAGTGAGGACCAGCATCACTTTTCCCCGCTGGCACCTTTGCTGTGGCAGCAAAATCTGGACGTTTGTCTTTTTTGCTCCAGAGAGCGCCGAAAGTGAAAAAAGGTGCTTTTGAGGATAGAGTCCGCAGGAAAGCAGAGAGGGCCAAATTGTCTGGGGCATTTGAAGGGGTTCCAGGAGGCAGTGAGGACCAGCATCACTTTTCCCCGCTGGCACCTTTGCTGTGGCAGCAAAAGCTGGACGTTTGTCTTTTTTGCTCCAGACAGCGCCGAAAGTGAAAAAAGGTGCTTTTGAGGATACAGTCCGCAGGAAAGCAGAGAGGGCCAAATTGTCTGGGGCATTTGAAGGGGTTCCAGGAGGCAGTGAGGACCAGCATCACTTTTCCCCGCTGGCACTTTAGCTGTGGCAGCAAAAGCTGGACGTTTGTCTTTTTTGCTCCAGATAGCGCCGAAAGTGAAAAAAGGTGCTTTGGAGGATAGAGTCCTCAGGAAAGCAGAGAGGGCCAAATTGTCTGGGGCATTTGAAGGGGTTCCAGGAGGCAGTGAGAACCAGCATCACTTTTCCCCGCTGGCACCTTTGCTGTGGCAGCAAAATCTGGACGTTTGTCTTTTTTGCTCCAGACAGCGCCTAAAGTGAAAAAAGGTGCTTTTGAGGATAGAGTGCGCAGGAAAGCAGAGAGGGCCAAATTGTATGGGGCATTTGAAGGGGTTCCAGGAGGCAGTGAGGACCAGCATCACTTTTCCCCGCTGGCACCTTTGCTGTGGCAGCAAAAGCTGGACGTTTGTCTTTTTTGCTCCAGACAGCGCCGAAAGTGAAAAAAGGTGCTTTTGAGGATAGAGTCCTCAGGAAAGCAGAGAGGGTCAAATTGTGTGGGGCATTTGAAGGGGTTCCAGGAGGCAGTGAGAACCAGCATCACTTTTCCCCGCTGGCACCTTTGCTGTGGCAGCAAAAGCTGGACGTTTGTCTTTTTTGCTCCAGACAGCGCCGAAAGTGAAAAAAGGTGCTTTTGCGGATAGAGTCCTCAGGAAAGCAGAGAGGGCCAAATTGTCTGGGGCATTTGAAGGGGTTCCAGGAGGCAGTGAGGACCAGCATCACTTTTCCCCGCTGGCACTTTACCTGTAACAGCAAAAGCTGGACGTTTGTCTTTTTTGCTACAGACAGCGCCGAAAGTGAAAAAAGGTGCTTTTGAGGATAGAGTCCTCAGGAAAGCAGAGAGGGCCAAATTGTCTGGGGCATTTGAAGGGGTTCCAGGAGGCAGTGAGAACCAGCATCACTTTTCCCCGCTGGCACTTTAGCTGTGGCAGCAAAATCTGGACGTTTGTCTTTTTTGCTCCAGACAGCGCCGAAAGTGAAAAAAGGTGCTTTTGAGGATAGAGTCCGCAGGAAAGCAGAGAGGGCCAAATTGTATGGGGCATTTTAAGGGGTTCCAGGAGGCAGTGAGGACCAGCATCACTTTTCCCCGCTGGCACCTTTGCTGTGGCAGCAAAAGCTGGACGTTTGTCTTTTTTGCTCCAGAGAGCGCCAAAAGTGAAAAAAGGTGCTTTTGAGGATAGAGTCCTCAGGAAAGTAGTAAGGGCCAAATTGTCTGGGGCATTTGAAGGGGTTCCAGGAGGCAGTGAGGACCAGCATCACTTTTCCTTGCTGGTACTTTAGCTGTGGCAGCAAAAGCTGGACGTTTGTCTTTTTTGCTCCAGAGAGCGCCGAAAGTGAAAAAAGGTGCTTTTGAGGATAGAGTCCTCAGGAAAGCAGAGAGGGCCAAATTGTCTGGGGCATTTGAAGGGGTTCCAGGAGGCAGTGAGGACCAGCATCACTTTTCCCCGCTGGCACCTTTGCTGTGGCAGCAAAAGATGGACGTTTGTCTTTTTTGCTCCAGAGAGCGCCGAAAGTGAAAAAAGGTGCTTTTGAGGATAGAGCCCTCAGGAAAGCAGAGAGGGCCAAATTGTCTGGGGCATTTGAAGGGGTTGCAGGAGGCAGTGAGGACCAGCATCACTTTTCCCCGCTGGCACTTTAGCTGTAACAGCAAAAGCTGGACGTTTGTCTTTTTTGCTCCAGACAGCGCCGAAAGTTAAAAAAGGTGCTTTTGAGCATGGAGTCCTCAGGAAATCAGAGAGGGCCAAATTGTCTGGGGCATTTGAAGGAGTTCCAGGAGGCAATGAGAACCAGCATCACTTTTCCCCGCTGGCACTTTAGCTGTGGCAGCAAAATCTGGACGTTTGTCTTTTTTGCTCCAGACAGCGCCGAAAGTGAAAAAAGGTGCTTTTGAGGATAGAGTCCTCAGGAAAGCAGAGAGGGCCAAATTGTATGGGGCATTTAAAGGGGTTCCAGGAGGCAGTGAGAACCAGCATCACTTTTCCCCGCTGGCACCTTTGCTGTGGCAGCAAAAGCTGGACGATTGTCTTTTTTGCTCCAGAGAGCGCCAAAAGTGAAAAAAGGTGCTTTTGCGGATAGAGTCCTCAGAAAGCAGAGAGGGCCAAATTGTCTGGGGCATTTGAAGGGGTTCCAGGAGGCAGTGAGGACCAGCATCACTTTTCCCTGCTGGCACCTTTGCTGTGGCAGCAAAAGCTGGACGTTTGTCTTTTTTCTCCAGAGAGCGCCGAAAGTGAAAAAAGGTGCTTTTGCGGATAGAGTCCTCAGGAAAACAGAGAGGGCCAAATTGTCTGGGGCATTTGAAGTTGTTCCAGGAGGCAGTGAGGACCAGCATCACTTTTCCCCGCTGGCACTTTAGCTGTGGCAGCAAAATCTGGACGTTTGTCTTTTTTGCTCCAGACAGCGCCGAAAGTGAAAAAAGGTGCTTTTGAGGATAGAGTCCTCAGGAAAGCAGAGAGGGCCAAATTGTCTGGGGCATTTGAAGGGGTTCCAGGAGGCAGTGAGGACCAGCATCACTTTTCCCCGCTGGCACCTTTGCTGTGGCAGCAAAAGCTGGACGTTTGTCTTTTTTGCTCCAGACAGCGCCGAAAGTGAAAAAAGGTGCTTTTGAGGATAGAGTCCTCAGGAAAGCAGAGAGGGCCAAATTGTCTGGGGCATTTGAAGGGGTTCCAGGAGGCAGTGAGGACCAGCATCACTTTTCCCCGCTGGCACCTTTGCTGTGGCAGCAAAAGCTGGACGTTTGTCTTTTTTGCTCCAGACAGCGCCGAAAGTGAAAAAAGGTGCTTTTGAGGATAGAGTCCTCAGGAAAGCAGAGAGGGCCAAATTGTCTGGGGCATTTGAAGGGGTTCCAGGAGGCAGTGAGGACCAGCATCACTTTTCCCCGCTGGCACTTTAGCTGTGGCAGCAAAATCTGGACGTTTGTCTTTTTTGCTCCAGACAGCGCCGAAAGTGAAAAAAGGTGCTTTGGAGGATAGAGTCCTCAGGAAAGCAGAGAGGGCCAAATTGTCTGGGGCATTTGAAGGGGTTCCAGGAGGCAGTGAGGACCAGCATCACTTTTCCCCGCTGGCACTTTTGCTGTGGCAGCAAAAGCTGGACGTTTGTCTTTTTTGCTCCAGAGAGCGCCGAAAGTGAAAAAAGGTGCTTTTGAGGATAGAGTCCTCAGGAAAGCAGAGAGGACCAAATTGTCTGGGACATTTGAAGGGGTTCCAGGAGGCAGTGAGGACCAGCATCACTTTTCCCCGCTGGCACTTTAGCTGTGGCAGCAAAAGCTGGACGTTTGTCTTTTTTGCTCCAGACAGCGCCGAAAGTGAAAAAAGGTGCTTTTGAGGATAGAGTCCTCAGGAAAGCAGAGAGGGCCAAATTGTCTGGGGCATTTGAAGGGGTTCCAGGAGGCAGTGAGAACCAGCATCACTTTTCCCCGCTGGCACCTTTGCTGTGGCAGCAAAATCTGGACGTTTGTCTTTTTTGCTCCAGACAGCGCCGAAAGTGAAAAAAGGTGCTTTTGCGGATAGAGTCCGCAGGAAAGCAGAGAGGGCCAAATTGTCTGGGGCATTTGAAGGGGTTCCAGGAGGCAGTGAGGACCAGCATCACTTTTCCCCGCTGGCACTTTAGCTGTGGCAGCAAAAGCTAGACGTTTGTCTTTTTTGCTCCAGACAGCGCCGAAAGTGAGAAAAAGTGCTTTTGAGGATAGAGTCCGCAGGAAAGCAGAGAGGGCCAAATTGTATGGGGCATTTTAAGGGGTTCCAGGAGGCAGTGAGGACCAGCATCACTTTTCCCCGCTGGCACCTTTGCTGTGGCAGCAAAAGCTGGACGTTTGTCTTTTTTGCTCCAGACAGCGCCGAAAGTGAAAAAACGTGCTTTTGAGGATAGAGTCCGCAGGAAAGCAGAGAGGGCCAAATTGTCTGGGGCATTTAAAGGGGTTCCAGGAGGCAGTGAGGACCAGCATAACTTTTCCCCGCTGGCACTTTAGCTGTAACAGCAAAAGCTGGACGTTTGTCTTTTTTGCTCCAGACAGCGCCGAAATTGAAAAAAGGTGCTTTTGAGGATAGAGTCCTCAGGAAAGCAGAGAGGGCCAAATTGTCTGGGGCATTTGAAGGGGTTCCAGGAGGCAGTGAGAACCAGCATCACTTTTCCCCGCTGGCACTTTAGCTGTGGCATCAAAATCTGGACGTTTGTCTTTTTTGCTCCAGAGAGCGCCGAAAGTGAAAAAAGGTGCTTTTGAGGATAGAGTCCGCAGGAAAGCAGAGAGGGCCAAATTGTCTGGGGCATTTGAAGGGGTTCCAGGAGGCAGTGAGGACCAGCATCACTTTTCCCCGCTGGCACCTTTGCTGTGGCAGCAAAAGCTGGACGTTTGTCTTTTTTGCTCCAGAGAGCGCCGAAAGTGAAAAAAGGTGCTTTTGAGGATAGAGTCCGCAGGAAAGCAGAGAGGGCCAAATTGTCTGGGGCATTTGAAGGGGTTCCAGGAGGCAGTGAGGACCAGCATCACTTTTCCCCGCTGGCACTTTAGCTGTGGCAGCAAAAGCTGGACGTTTGTCTTTTTTGCTCCAGAGAGCGCCGAAAGTGAAAAAAGGTGCTTTTGAGGATAGAGTCCGCAGGAAAGCAGAGAGGGCCAAATTGTCTGGGGCATTTGAAGGGGTTCCAGGAGGCAGTGAGGACCAGCATCACTTTTCCCCGCTGGCACTTTAGCTGTGGCAGCAAAAGCTAGACGTTTGTCTTTTTTGCTCCAGACAGCGCCGAAAGTGAAAAAAAGTGCTTTTGAGGATAGAGTCCGCAGGAAAGCAGAGAGGGCCAAATTGTCTGGGGCATTTGAAAAGGTTCCAGGAGGCAGTGAGAACCAGCATCACTTTTCCCCGCTGGCACTTTAGCTGTGGCAGCAAAAGCTGGACGTTTGTCTTTTTTGCTCCAGACAGCGCCGAAAGTGAAAAAAGGTGCTTTTGAGGATAGAGTCCGCAGGAAAGCAGAGAGGGCCAAATTGTCTGGGGCATTTGAAGGGGTTCCAGGAGGCAGTGAGGACCAGCATCACTTTTCCCCGCTGGCACCTTTGCTGTGGCAGCAAAAGCTGGACGTTTGTCTTTTTTGCTCCAGAGAGCGCCAAAAGTGAAAAAAGGTGCTTTTGAGGATAGAGTCCTCAGGAAAGCAGAGAGGGCCAAATTGTCTGGGGCATTTGAACGGGTTCCAGGAGGCAGTGAGGACCAGCATCACTTTTCCCCGCTGGCACTTTAGCTGTAACAGCAAAATCTGGACGTTTGTCTTTTTTGCTCCAGACAGCGCCGAAAGTGAAAAAAGGTGCTTTTGAGCATAGAGTCCTCAGGAAAGCAGAGAGGGCCAAATTGTCTGGGGCATTTGAAGGGGTTCCAGGAGGCAGTGAGAACCAGCATCACTTTTCCCCGCTGGCACTTTAGCTGTGGCAGCAAAATCTGGACGTTTGTCTTTTTTGCTCCAGACAGCGCCGAAAGTGAAAAAAGGTGCTTTTGAGGATAGAGTCCTCAGGAAAGCAGAGAGGGCCAAATTGTCTGGGGCATTTGAAAGGCTTCCAGGAGGCAGTGAGAACCAGCATCACTTTTCCCCGCTGGCACCTTTGCTGTGGCAGCAAAAGCTGGACGTTTGTCTTTTTTGCTCCAGACAGCGCCGAAAGTGAAAAAAGGTGCTTTTGAGGATAGAGTCCGCAGGAAAGCAGAGAGGGCCAAATTGTCTGGGGCATTTGAAGGGGTTCCAGGAGGCAGTGAGGACCAGCATCACTTTTCCCCGCTGGCACCTTTGCTGTGGCAGCAAAAGCTGGACGTTTGTCTTTTTTGCTCCAGAGAGCGCCGAAAGTGAAAAAAGGTGCTTTTGCGGTTAGAGTCCTCAGGAAAACAGAGAGGGCCAAATTGTCCGGGGCATTTGAAGGGGTTCCAGGAGGCAGTGAGGACCAGCATCACTTTTCCCCGCTGGCACTTTAGCTGTGGCAGCAAAATCTGGACGTTTGTCTTTTTTGCTCCAGACAGCGCCGAAAGTGAAAAAAGGTGCTTTTGAGGATAGAGTGCGCAGGAAAGCAGAGAGGGCCAAATTGTCTGGGGCATTTGAAGGGGTTCCAGGAGGCAGTGAGGACCAGCATCACTTTTCCCCGCTGGCACCTTTGCTATGGCAGCAAAAGCTGGACGTTTGTCTTTTTTGCTCCAGAGAGCGCCGAAAGTGAAAAAAGGTGCTTTTGCGGATAGAGTCCTCAGGAAAGCAGAGAGGGCCAAATTGTCTGGGGCATTTGAAGGGGTTCCAGGAGGCAGTGAGGACCAGCATCACTTTTCCCCGCTGGCACTTTAGCTGTGGCAGCAAAATCTGGACGTTTGTCTTTTTTGCTCCAGACAGCGCCGAAAGTGAAAAAAGGTGCTTTTGCGGATAGAGTCCTCAGGAAAGCAGAGAGGGCCAAATTGTCTGGGGCATTTGAAGGGGTTCCAGGAGGCAGTGAGGACCAGCACCACTTTTCCCCGCTGGCACTTTTACTGTGGCAGCAAAAGCTGGACGTTTGTCTTTTTTGCTCCAGACAGCGCCGAAAGTGAAAAAAGGTGCTTTTGCGGATAGAGTCCTCAGGAAAGCAGAGAGGGCCAAATTGTCTGGGGCATTTGAAGGGGTTCCAGGAGGCAGTGAGGACCAGCATCACTTTTCCCCGCTGGCACTTTAGCTGTAACAGCAAAAGCTGGACGTTTGTCTTTTTTGCTCCAGACAGCGCCGAAAGTGAAAAAAGGTGCTTTTGAGGATAGAGTCCTCAGGAAAGCAGAGAGGGCCAAATTGTCTGGGGCATTTGAAAAGGTTCCAGGAGGCAGTGAGAACCAGCATCACTTTTCCCCGCTGGCACTTTAGCTGTGGCAGCAAAAGATGGACGTTTGTCTTTTTTGCTCCAGAGAGCGCCGAAAGTGAAAAAAGGTGCTTTTGAGGATAGAGTCCTCAGGAAAAAAGAGAGGGCCAAATTGTCTGGGGCATTTTAAGGGGTTCCAGGAGGCAGTGAGGACCAGCATCACTTTTCCCCGCTGGCACCTTTGCTGTGGCAGCAAAAGCTGGACGTTTGTCTTTTTTGCTCCAGAGAGCGCCGAAATTGAAAAAAGGTGCTTTTGAGGATAGAGCCCTCAGGAAAGCAGAGAGGGCCAAATTGTCTGGGGCATTTGAAGGGGTTCCAGGAGGCAGTGAGGACCAGCATCACTTTTCCCCGCTGGCATTTTAGCTGTGGCAGCAAAAGCTGGACGTTTGTCTTTTTTGCTCCAGAGAGCGCCGAAAGTGAAAAAAGGTGCTTTTGAGGATAGAGTCCTCAGGAAAGCAGAGAGGGCCAAATTGTCTGGGGCATTTGAAGGGGTTCCAGGAGGCAGTGAGGACCAGCATCACTTTTCCCCGCTGGCACCTTTGCTGTGGCAGCAAAATCTGGACGTTTGTCTTTTTTGCTCCAGAGAGCGCCAAAAGTGAAAAAAGGTGCTTTTGAGGATAGAGTCCTCAGGAAAGCAGAGAGGGCCAAATTGTCTGGGGCATTTGAAGGGGTTCCAGGAGGCAGTGAGGACCAGCATCACTTTTCCCCGCTGGCACTTTAGCTGTAACAGCAAAAGCTGGACGTTTGTCTTTTTTGCTCCAGACAGCGCCGAAAGTGAAAAAAGGTGCTTTTGAGGATAGAGTCCGCAGGAAAGCAGAGAGGGCCAAATTGTATGGGGCATTTGAAGGGGTTCCAGGAGGCAGTGAGAACCAGCATCACTTTTCCCCGCTGGCACTTTAGCTGTGGCAGCAAAATCTGGACGTTTGTCTTTTTTGCTCCAGACAGCGCCGATAGTGAAAAAAGGTGCTTTTGCGGATAGAGTCCTCAGGAAAGCAGAGAGAGCCAAATTGTCTGGGGCAGTTGAAGGGGTTCCAGGAGGCAGTGAGGACCAGCATCACTTTTCCCCGCTGGCACCTTTGCTGTGGCAGCAAAAGCTGGACGTTTGTCTTTTTTGCTCCAGAGAGCGCCGAAAGTGAAAAAAGGTGCTTTTGTGGATAGAGTCTTCAGGAAAACAGAGAGGGCCAAATGGTCTGGGGCATTTGAAGGGGTTCCAGGAGGCAGTGAGGACCAGCATCACTTTTCCCCGCTGGCACCTTTGCTGTGGCAGCAAAAGCTGGACGTTTGTCTTTTTTGCTCCAGACAGCGCCGAAAGTGAAAAAAGGTGCTTTTGAGGATAGAGTGCGCAGGAAAGCAGAGAGGGCCAAATTGTCTGGGGCATTTGAAGGGGTTCCAGGAGGCAGTGAGGACCAGCATCACTTTTCCCCGCTGGCACCTTTGCTGTGGCAGCAAAAGCTGGACGTTTTTGTTTTTTGCTCCAGAGAGCGCCGAAAGTGAAAAAAGGTGCTTTTGCGGATAGAGTCCTCTAGAAAGCAGAGAGGGCCAAATTGTCTGGGGCATTTGAAGGGGTTCCAGGAGGCAGTGAGGACCAGCATCACTTTTCCCCGCTGGCACTTTAGCTGTGGCAGCAAAATCTGGACGTTTGTCTTTTTTGCTCCAGAGAGCGCCAAAAGTGAAAAAAGGTGCTTTTGAGGATAGAGTCCTCAGGAAAGCAGAGAGGGCCAAATTGTCTGGGGCATTTGAAGGGGTTCCAGGAGGCAGTGAGGACCAGCACCACTTTTCCCCGCTGGCACCTTTGCTGTGGCAGCAAAAGCTGGACGTTTGTCTTTTTTGCTCCAGAGAGCGCCAAAAGTGAAAAAAGGTGCTTTTGAGGATAGAGTCCTCAGGAAAGCAGAGAGGGCCAAATTGTCTGGGGCATTTGAACGGGTTCCAGGAGGCAGTGAGGACCAGCATCACTTTTCCCCGCTGGCACTTTAGCTGTAACAGCAAAAGCTGGACGTTTGTCTTTTTTGCTCCAGACAGCGCCGAAAGTGAAAAAAGGTGCTTTTGAGCATAGAGTCCTCAGGAAAGCAGAGAGGGCCAAATTGTCTGGGGCATTTGAAGGGGTTCCAGGAGGCAGTGAGAACCAGCATCACTTTTCCCCGCTGGCACTTTAGCTGTGGCAGCAAAAGCTGGACGTTTGTCTTTTTTGCTCCAGAGAGCGCCGATAGTGAAAAAAGGTGCTTTTGAGGATAGAGTCCTCAGGAAAGCAGAGAGGGCCAAATTGTATGGGGCATTTAAAGGGGTTCCAGGAGGCAGTGAGAACCAGCATCACTTTTCCCCGCTGGCACCTTTGCTGTGGCAGCAAAAGCTGGACGTTTGTCTTTTTTGCTCCAGAGAGCGCCGAAAGTGAAAAAAGGTGCTTTTGCGGATAGAGTCCTCAGGAAAGCAGAGAGAGCCAAATTGTCTGGGGCAGTTGAAGGGGTTCCAGGAGGCAGTGAGGACCAGCATCACTTTTCCCCGCTGGCACCTTTGCTGTGGCAGCAAAAGCTGGACGTTTGTCTTTTTTGCTCCAGAGAGCGCCGAAAGTGAAAAAAGGTGCTTTTGTGGATAGAGTCCTCAGGAAAACAGAGAGGGCCAAATGGTCTGGGGCATTTGAAGGGGTTCCAGGAGGCAGTGAGGACCAGCATCACTTTTCCCCGCTGGCACCTTTGCTGTGGCAGCAAAAGCTGGACGTTTGTCTTTTTTGCTCCAGACAGCGCCGAAAGTGAAAAAAGGTGCTTTTGAGGATAGAGTGCGCAGGAAAGCAGAGAGGGCCAAATTGTCTGGGGCATTTGAAGGGGTTCCAGGAGGCAGTGAGGACCAGCATCACTTTTCCCCGCTGGCACCTTTGCTGTGGCAGCAAAAGCTGGACGTTTTTGTTTTTTGCTCCAGACAGCGCCGAAAGTGAAAAAAGGTGCTTTTGCGGATAGAGTCCTCTAGAAAGCAGAGAGGGCCAAATTGTCTGGGGCATTTGAAGGGGTTCCAGGAGGCAGTGAGG
>NW_028127057.1:0-57491 GCF_965231255.1 Vanellus vanellus
GACGTTTGTCTTTTTTGCTCCGGGAGGGCGCCGAAAGCGAAAAACAGCTGCTTTTGAGGATGGAGTCCGCAGGAAAAAGCAGAGAAGGGCCAAATTGTCTGTGGCATTTGAAAGGGTTCCAGGAGGCAGTGAGAACCAGCATTACTTTTCCCCGCTGGCACCTTTGCTGTGGCAGCAAAAGCCTGGACGTTTGTTTTTTGCTCCGGAGGCTGGCCGAAAGCGAAAACAGCTGCTTTTGAGGATGGAGTCCGCAGGAAAGCAGAGAGGGCCAAATTGTCTGTGGCATTTGAAAGGGTTCCAGGAGGCAGTGAGAACCAGCATTACTTTTCCCCGCTGGCACCTTTGCTGTGGCAGCAAAGCTGGACGTTTGTCTTTTTTGCTCCGGAGGCTGCCGGAAAGCGAAAACAGGTGCTTTGAGGATGGAGTCCGCAGGAAAGCAGAGAGGGCCAAATTGTCTGGGGCATTTGAAAGGGTTCCAGGAGGAGTGAGAACCAGCATTACTTTTCCCCGCTGGCACCTTGCTGTGGCAGCAAAAGCTGGACGTTTGTCTTTTTTGCTCCGGAGGCTGCCGAAAGCGAAAATAGGTGCTTTTGAGGATGGAGTCCGCAGGAAAGCAGAGAGGGCCAAATTGTCTGTGGCATTTGAAAGGGTTCCAGGAGGCAGTGAGAACCAGCATTACTTTCCCCGCTGGCACCTTTGCTGTGGCAGCAAAGCTGGACGTTTGTCTTTTTTGCTCCGGAGGCTGCCGAAGCGAAAACAGGTGCTTTTGATGATGGAGTCCGCAGGAAAGCAGAGAGGGCCAAATTGTCTTTGGCATTTAAAGAGATTCCAGGAGGCAGTGAGGACCAGCATTACTTTCCCCGCTGGCACCTTTGCTGCGGCAGCAAAAGCTGGACGTTTGTCTTTTTACCACCGGAGGGCGCCGAAGTGAAAAAGGCGCTTTTGAGGATAGAGTCCGCAGGAAAGCAGAGAGGGCCAAATTGTCTGGGGCATTTGAAAGGGTTCCAGGAGGCAGTGAGAACCAGCATTACTTTTCCCCGCTGGCACCTTGCTGTGGCAGCAAAAGCTGGACGTTTGTCTTTTTTGCTCCGGAGGCTGCCGAAAGCGAAAACAGCTGCTTTTGAGGATGGAGTCCGCAGGAAAGCAGAGAGGGCCAAATTGTCTGTGACATTTGAAAGGGTTCCAGGAGGCAGTGAGAACCAGCACTACTTTTCCCCGCTGGCACCTTGCTGTGGCAGCAAAAGCTGGACGTTTGTCTTTTTTGCTCTGGAGGCTGCCGAAAGCGAAAACAGGTGCTTTTGATGATGGAGTCCGCAGGAAAACAGAGAGGGCCAAATTGTCTTTGGCATTTAAAGAGATTCCAGGAGGCAGTGAGACCAGCATTACTTTTCCCCGCTGGCACCTTTGCTGCGGCAGCAAAAGCTGGACGTTTGTCTTTTTACCACCGGAGGGCGCCGAAAGTGAAAAAAGGCGCTTTTGAGGATAGAGTCCGCAGGAAAGCAGAGAGGGCCAAATTGTCTGGGGCATTTGAAAGGGTTCCAGGAGGCAGTGAGAACCAGCATTACTTTTCCCCGCTGGCACCTTTGCTGTGGCAGCAAAAGCTGGACGTTTGTCTTTTTTGCTCCGGAGGCTGCCGAAAGCGAAAACAGCTGCTTTTGAGGATGGAGTCCGCAGGAAAGCAGAGAGGGCCAAATTGTCTGTGACATTTGAAAGGGTTCCAGGAGGCAGTGAGAACCAGCACTACTTTTCCCCGCTGGCACCTTTGCTGTGGCAGCAAAAGCTGGACGTTTGTCTTTTTTGCTCTGGAGGCTGCCGAAAGCGAAAACAGGTGCTTTTGATGATGGAGTCCGCAGCAAAGCAGAGAGGGCCAAATTGTCTGGGGCATTTGAAAGGGTTCCAGGAGGCAGTGAGAACCAGCATTACTTTTCCCCGCTGGCACCTTTGTTGTGGCAGCAAAAGCTGGACGTTTGTCTTTTTTGCTCCGGAGGCTGCCGAAAGCGAAAACAGGTGCTTTTGAGGATGGAGTCCGCAGGAAAGCAGAGAGGGCCAAATTGTCTGTGGCATTTGAAAGGGTTCCAGGAGGCAGTGAGAACCAGCATTACTTTTCCCCGCTGGCACCTTTGCTGTGGCAGCAAAAGCTGGACGTTTGTCTTTTTTGCTCCGGAGGCTGCCGAAAGCGAAAACAGGTGCTTTTGATGATGGAGTCCGCAGGAAAGCAGAGAGGGCCAAATTGTCTTTGGCATTTAAAGAGGTTCCAGGAGGCAGTGAGGACCAGCATTACTTTTCCCCGCTGGCACCTTTGCTGCGGCAGCAAAAGCTGGACGTTTGTCTTTTTACCACCGGAGGGCGCCGAAAGTGAAAAAAGGCGCTTTTGAGGATAGAGTCCGCAGGAAAGCAGAGAGGGCCAAATTGTCTGGGGCATTTGAAAGGGTTCCAGGAGGCAGTGAGAACCAGCATTACTTTTCCCCGCTGGCACCTTTGCTGTGGCAGCAAAAGCTGGACGTTTGTCTTTTTTGCTCCGGAGGGCGCCGAAAGCGAAAACAGCTGCTTTTGAGGATGGAGTCCGCAGGAAAGCAGAGAGGGCCAAATTGTCTGGGGCATTTGAAAGGGTTCCAGGAGGCAGTGAGAACCAGCATTACTTTTCCCCGCTGGCACCTTTGCTGTGGCAGCAAAAGCTGGACGTTTGTCTTTTTTGCTCCGGAGGCTGCCGAAAGTGAAAACAGGTGCTTTTGAGGATGGAGTCCGCAGGAAAGCAGAGAGGGCCAAATTGTCTGTGGCATTTGAAAGGGTTCCAGGAGGCAGTGAGAACCAGCATTACTTTTCCCCGCTGGCACCTTTGCTGTGGCAGCAAAAGCTGGACGTTTGTCTTTTTTGCTCCGGAGGCTGCCGAAAGCGAAAACAGCTGCTTTTGAGGATGGAGTCCGCAGGAAAGCAGAGAGGGCCAAATTGTCTGTGACATTTGAAAGGGTTCCAGGAGGCAGTGAGAACCAGCACTACTTTTCCCCGCTGGCACCTTTGCTGTGGCAGCAAAAGCTGGACGTTTGTCTTTTTTGCTCTGGAGGCTGCCGAAAGCGAAAACAGGTGCTTTTGATGATGGAGTCCGCAGCAAAGCAGAGAGGGCCAAATTGTCTGGGGCATTTGAAAGGGTTCCAGGAGGCAGTGAGAACCAGCATTACTTTTCCCCGCTGGCACCTTTGTTGTGGCAGCAAAAGCTGGACGTTTGTCTTTTTTGCTCCGGAGGCTGCCGAAAGCGAAAACAGGTGCTTTTGAGGATGGAGTCCGCAGGAAAGCAGAGAGGGCCAAATTGTCTGTGGCATTTGAAAGGGTTCCAGGAGGCAGTGAGAACCAGCATTACTTTTCCCCGCTGGCACCTTTGCTGTGGCAGCAAAAGCTGGACGTTTGTCTTTTTTGCTCCGGAGGCTGCCGAAAGCGAAAACAGGTGCTTTTGATGATGGAGTCCGCAGGAAAGCAGAGAGGGCCAAATTGTCTTTGGCATTTAAAGAGGTTCCAGGAGGCAGTGAGGACCAGCATTACTTTTCCCCGCTGGCACCTTTGCTGCGGCAGCAAAAGCTGGACGTTTGTCTTTTTACCACCGGAGGGCGCCGAAAGTGAAAAAAGGCGCTTTTGAGGATAGAGTCCGCAGGAAAGCAGAGAGGGCCAAATTGTCTGGGGCATTTGAAAGGGTTCCAGGAGGCAGTGAGAACCAGCATTACTTTTCCCCGCTGGCACCTTTGCTGTGGCAGCAAAAGCTGGACGTTTGTCTTTTTTGCTCCGGAGGGCGCCGAAAGCGAAAACAGCTGCTTTTGAGGATGGAGTCCGCAGGAAAGCAGAGAGGGCCAAATTGTCTGTGGCATTTGAAAGGGTTCCAGGAGGCAGTGAGAACCAGCATTACTTTTCCCCGCTGGCACCTTTGCTGTGGCAGCAAAAGCTGGACGTTTGTCTTTTTTGCTCCGGAGGCTGCCGAAAGCGAAAACAGCTGCTTTTGAGGATGGAGTCCGCAGGAAAGCAGAGAGGGCCAAATTGTCTGTGGCATTTGAAAGGGTTCCAGGAGGCAGTGAGAACCAGCATTACTTTTCCCCGCTGGCACCTTTGCTGTGGCAGCAAAAGCTGGACGTTTGTCTTTTTTGCTCCGGAGGCTGCCGAAAGCGAAAACAGGTGCTTTTGAGGATGGAGTCCGCAGGAAAGCAGAGAGGGCCAAATTGTCTGGGGCATTTGAAAGGGTTCCAGGAGGCAGTGAGAACCAGCATTACTTTTCCCCGCTGGCACCTTTGCTGTGGCAGCAAAAGCTGGACGTTTGTCTTTTTTGCTCCGGAGGCTGCCGAAAGCGAAAATAGGTGCTTTTGAGGATGGAGTCCGCAGGAAAGCAGAGAGGGCCAAATTGTCTGTGGCATTTGAAAGGGTTCCAGGAGGCAGTGAGAACCAGCATTACTTTTCCCCGCTGGCACCTTTGCTGTGGCAGCAAAAGCTGGACGTTTGTCTTTTTTGCTCCGGAGGCTGCCGAAAGCGAAAACAGGTGCTTTTGATGATGGAGTCCGCAGGAAAGCAGAGAGGGCCAAATTGTCTTTGGCATTTAAAGAGATTCCAGGAGGCAGTGAGGACCAGCATTACTTTTCCCCGCTGGCACCTTTGCTGCGGCAGCAAAAGCTGGACGTTTGTCTTTTTACCACCGGAGGGCGCCGAAAGTGAAAAAAGGCGCTTTTGAGGATAGAGTCCGCAGGAAAGCAGAGAGGGCCAAATTGTCTGGGGCATTTGAAAGGGTTCCAGGAGGCAGTGAGAACCAGCATTACTTTTCCCCGCTGGCACCTTTGCTGTGGCAGCAAAAGCTGGACGTTTGTCTTTTTTGCTCCGGAGGCTGCCGAAAGCGAAAACAGCTGCTTTTGAGGATGGAGTCCGCAGGAAAGCAGAGAGGGCCAAATTGTCTGTGACATTTGAAAGGGTTCCAGGAGGCAGTGAGAACCAGCACTACTTTTCCCCGCTGGCACCTTTGCTGTGGCAGCAAAAGCTGGACGTTTGTCTTTTTTGCTCTGGAGGCTGCCGAAAGCGAAAACAGGTGCTTTTGATGATGGAGTCCGCAGGAAAGCAGAGAGGGCCAAATTGTCTTTGGCATTTAAAGAGATTCCAGGAGGCAGTGAGGACCAGCATTACTTTTCCCCGCTGGCACCTTTGCTGCGGCAGCAAAAGCTGGACGTTTGTCTTTTTACCACCGGAGGGCGCCGAAAGTGAAAAAAGGCGCTTTTGAGGATAGAGTCCGCAGGAAAGCAGAGAGGGCCAAATTGTCTGGGGCATTTGAAAGGGTTCCAGGAGGCAGTGAGAACCAGCATTACTTTTCCCCGCTGGCACCTTTGCTGTGGCAGCAAAAGCTGGACGTTTGTCTTTTTTGCTCCGGAGGCTGCCGAAAGCGAAAACAGCTGCTTTTGAGGATGGAGTCCGCAGGAAAGCAGAGAGGGCCAAATTGTCTGTGACATTTGAAAGGGTTCCAGGAGGCAGTGAGAACCAGCACTACTTTTCCCCGCTGGCACCTTTGCTGTGGCAGCAAAAGCTGGACGTTTGTCTTTTTTGCTCTGGAGGCTGCCGAAAGCGAAAACAGGTGCTTTTGATGATGGAGTCCGCAGCAAAGCAGAGAGGGCCAAATTGTCTGGGGCATTTGAAAGGGTTCCAGGAGGCAGTGAGAACCAGCATTACTTTTCCCCGCTGGCACCTTTGTTGTGGCAGCAAAAGCTGGACGTTTGTCTTTTTTGCTCCGGAGGCTGCCGAAAGCGAAAACAGGTGCTTTTGAGGATGGAGTCCGCAGGAAAGCAGAGAGGGCCAAATTGTCTGTGGCATTTGAAAGGGTTCCAGGAGGCAGTGAGAACCAGCATTACTTTTCCCCGCTGGCACCTTTGCTGTGGCAGCAAAAGCTGGACGTTTGTCTTTTTTGCTCCGGAGGCTGCCGAAAGCGAAAACAGGTGCTTTTGATGATGGAGTCCGCAGGAAAGCAGAGAGGGCCAAATTGTCTTTGGCATTTAAAGAGGTTCCAGGAGGCAGTGAGGACCAGCATTACTTTTCCCCGCTGGCACCTTTGCTGCGGCAGCAAAAGCTGGACGTTTGTCTTTTTACCACCGGAGGGCGCCGAAAGTGAAAAAAGGCGCTTTTGAGGATAGAGTCCGCAGGAAAGCAGAGAGGGCCAAATTGTCTGGGGCATTTGAAAGGGTTCCAGGAGGCAGTGAGAACCAGCATTACTTTTCCCCGCTGGCACCTTTGCTGTGGCAGCAAAAGCTGGACGTTTGTCTTTTTTGCTCCGGAGGGCGCCGAAAGCGAAAACAGCTGCTTTTGAGGATGGAGTCCGCAGGAAAGCAGAGAGGGCCAAATTGTCTGGGGCATTTGAAAGGGTTCCAGGAGGCAGTGAGAACCAGCATTACTTTTCCCCGCTGGCACCTTTGCTGTGGCAGCAAAAGCTGGACGTTTGTCTTTTTTGCTCCGGAGGCTGCCGAAAGTGAAAACAGGTGCTTTTGAGGATGGAGTCCGCAGGAAAGCAGAGAGGGCCAAATTGTCTGTGGCATTTGAAAGGGTTCCAGGAGGCAGTGAGAACCAGCATTACTTTTCCCCGCTGGCACCTTTGCTGTGGCAGCAAAAGCTGGACGTTTGTCTTTTTTGCTCCGGAGGCTGCCGAAAGCGAAAACAGGTGCTTTTGATGATGGAGTCCGCAGGAAAGCAGAGAGGGCCAAATTGTCTTTGGCATTTAAAGAGATTCCAGGAGGCAGTGAGAACCAGCATTACTTTTCCCCGCTGGCACCTTTGCTGTGGCAGCAAAAGCTGGACGTTTGTCTTTTTACCACCGGAGGGCGCCGAAAGTGAAAAAAGGCGCTTTTGAGGATAGAGTCCGCAGGAAAGCAGAGAGGGCCAAATTGTCTGGGGCATTTGAAAGGGTTCCAGGAGGCAGTGAGAACCAGCATTACTTTTCCCCGCTGGCACCTTTGCTGTGGCAGCAAAAGCTGGACGTTTGTCTTTTTTGCTCCGGAGGCTGCCGAAAGCGAAAACAGCTGCTTTTGAGGATGGAGTCCGCAGGAAAGCAGAGAGGGCCAAATTGTCTGTGACATTTGAAAGGGTTCCAGGAGGCAGTGAGAACCAGCATTACTTTTCCCCGCTGGCACCTTTGCTGTGGCAGCAAAAGCTGGACGTTTGTCTTTTTTGCTCCGGAGGCTGCCGAAAGCGAAAACAGGTGCTTTTGAGGATGGAGTCCGCAGGAAAGCAGAGAGGGCCAAATTGTCTGGGGCATTTGAAAGGGTTCCAGGAGGCAGTGAGAACCAGCATTACTTTTCCCCGCTGGCACCTTTGTTGTGGCAGCAAAAGCTGGACGTTTGTCTTTTTTGCTCCGGAGGCTGCCGAAAGCGAAAACAGGTGCTTTTGAGGATGGAGTCCGCAGGAAAGCAGAGAGGGCCAAATTGTCTGTGGCATTTGAAAGGGTTCCAGGAGGCAGTGAGAACCAGCATTACTTTTCCCCGCTGGCACCTTTGCTGTGGCAGCAAAAGCTGGACGTTTGTCTTTTTTGCTCCGGAGGCTGCCGAAAGCGAAAACAGGTGCTTTTGAGGATGGAGTCCGCAGGAAAGCAGAGAGGGCCAAATTGTCTGGGGCATTTGAAAGGGTTCCAGGAGGCAGTGAGAACCAGCATTACTTTTCCACGCTGGCACCTTTGCTGTGGCAGCAAAAGCTGGACGTTTGTCTTTTTTGCTCCGGAGGCTGCCGAAAGCGAAAATAGGTGCTTTTGAGGATGGAGTCCGCAGGAAAGCAGAGAGGGCCAAATTGTCTGTGGCATTTGAAAGGGTTCCAGGAGGCAGTGAGAACCAGCATTACTTTTCCCCGCTGGCACCTTTGCTGTGGCAGCAAAAGCTGGACGTTTGTCTTTTTTGCTCCGGAGGCTGCCGAAAGCGAAAATAGGTTCTTGTGAGGATGGAGTCCGCAGGAAAGCAGAGAGGGCCAAATTGTCTGTGGCATTTGAAAGGGTTCCAGGAGGCAGTGAGAACCAGCATTACTTTTCCCCGCTGGCACCTTTGCTGTGGCAGCAAAAGCTGGACGTTTGTCTTTTTTGCTCCGGAGGCTGCCGAAAGCGAAAACAGCTGCTTTTGAGGATGGAGTCCGCAGGAAAGCAGAGAGGGCCAAATTGTCTGTGACATTTGAAAGGGTTCCAGGAGGCAGTGAGAACCAGCATTACTTTTCCCCGCTGGCACCTTTGCTGTGGCAGCAAAAGCTGGACGTTTGTCTTTTTTGCTCCGGAGGCTGCCGAAAGCGAAAACAGGTGCTTTTGAGGATGGAGTCCGCAGGAAAGCAGAGAGGGCCAAATTGTCTGGGGCATTTGAAAGGGTTCCAGGAGGCAGTGAGAACCAGCATTACTTTTCCCCGCTGGCACCTTTGTTGTGGCAGCAAAAGCTGGACGTTTGTCTTTTTTGCTCCGGAGGCTGCCGAAAGCGAAAACAGGTGCTTTTGAGGATGGAGTCCGCAGGAAAGCAGAGAGGGCCAAATTGTCTGTGGCATTTGAAAGGGTTCCAGGAGGCAGTGAGAACCAGCATTACTTTTCCCCGCTGGCACCTTTGCTGTGGCAGCAAAAGCTGGACGTTTGTCTTTTTTGCTCCGGAGGCTGCCGAAAGCGAAAACAGGTGCTTTTGAGGATGGAGTCCGCAGGAAAGCAGAGAGGGCCAAATTGTCTGGGGCATTTGAAAGGGTTCCAGGAGGCAGTGAGAACCAGCATTACTTTTCCCCGCTGGCACCTTTGCTGTGGCAGCAAAAGCTGGACGTTTGTCTTTTTTGCTCCGGAGGCTGCCGAAAGCGAAAACAGGTGCTTTTGAGGATGGAGTCCGCAGGAAAGCAGAGAGGGCCAAATTGTCTGTGGCATTTGAAAGGGTTCCAGGAGGCAGTGAGAACCAGCATTACTTTTCCCCGCTGGCACCTTTGCTGTGGCAGCAAAAGCTGGACGTTTGTCTTTTTTGCTCCGGAGGCTGCCGAAAGCGAAAACAGGTGCTTTTGAGGATGGAGTCCGCAGGAAAGCAGAGAGGGCCAAATTGTCTGGGGCATTTGAAAGGGTTCCAGGAGGCAGTGAGAACCAGCATTACTTTTCCCCGCTGGCACCTTTGTTGTGGCAGCAAAAGCTGGACGTTTGTCTTTTTTGCTCCGGAGGCTGCCGAAAGCGAAAACAGGTGCTTTTGAGGATGGAGTCCGCAGGAAAGCAGAGAGGGCCAAATTGTCTGGGGCATTTGAAAGGGTTCCAGGAGGCAGTGAGAACCAGCATTACTTTTCCCCGCTGGCACCTTTGCTGTGGCAGCAAAAGCTGGACGTTTGTCTTTTTTGCTCCGGAGGCTGCCGAAAGCGAAAACAGGTGCTTTTGAGGATGGAGTCCGCAGGAAAGCAGAGAGGGCCAAATTGTCTGGGGCATTTGAAAGGGTTCCAGGAGGCAGTGAGAACCAGCATTACTTTTCCACGCTGGCACCTTTGCTGTGGCAGCAAAAGCTGGACGTTTATCTTTTTTGCTCCGGAGGCTGCCGAAAGCGAAAATAGGTTCTTTTGAGGATGGAGTCCGCAGGAAAGCAGAGAGGGCCAAATTGTCTGTGGCATTTGAAAGGGTTCCAGGAGGCAGTGAGAACCAGCATTACTTTTCCCCGCTGGCACCTTTGCTGTGGCAGCAAAAGCTGGACGTTTGTCTTTTTTGCTCCGGAGGCTGCCGAAAGCGAAAACAGGTGCTTTTGA
This sequence comes from Vanellus vanellus, assembly GCF_965231255.1. NCBI lineage: Eukaryota > Metazoa > Chordata > Aves > Charadriiformes > Charadriidae > Vanellus > Vanellus vanellus. The sequence continues at coordinate 9,715 of NW_028127057.1, forward strand.
TGATGGAGTCCGCAGGAAAGCAGAGAGGGCCAAATTGTCTTTGGCATTTAAAGAGGTTCCAGGAGGCAGTGAGGACCAGCATTACTTTTCCCCGCTGGCACCTTTGCTGCGGCAGCAAAAGCTGGACGTTTGTCTTTTTACCACCGGAGGGCGCCGAAAGTGAAAAAAGGCACTTTTGAGGATAGAGTCCGCAGGAAAGCAGAGAGGGCCAAATTGTCTGGGGCATTTGAAAGGGTTCCAGGAGGCAGTGAGAACCAGCATTACTTTTCCCCGCTGGCACCTTTGCTGTGGCAGCAAAAGCTGGACCTTTGTCTTTTTTGCTCCGGAGTGCACCGAAAGCGAAAACAGCTGCTTTTGAGGATGGAGTCCGCAGCAAAGCAGAGAGGGCCAAATTGTCTGTGACATTTGAAAGGGTTCCAGGAGGCAGTGAGAACCAGCATTACTTTTCCCCGCTGGCACCTTTGCTGTGGCAGCAAAAGCTGGACGTTTGTCTTTTTTGCTCCGGAGGCTGCCGAAAGCGAAAACAGGTGCTTTTGAGGATGGAGTCCGCAGGAAAGCAGAGAGGGCCAAATTGTCTGTGGCATTTGAAAGGGTTCCAGGAGGCAGTGAGAACCAGCATTACTTTTCCCCGCTGGCACCTTTGCTGTGGCAGCAAAAGCTGGACGTTTGTCTTTTTTGCTCCGGAGGCTGCCGAAAGCGAAAACAGGTGCTTTTGAGGATGGAGTCCGCAGGAAAGCAGAGAGGGCCAAATTGTCTGTGGCATTTGAAAGGGTTCCAGGAGGCAGTGAGAACCAGCATTACTTTTCCCCGCTGGCACCTTTGCTGTGGCAGCAAAAGCTGGACGTTTGTCTTTTTTGCTCCGGAGGCTGCCGAAAGCGAAAATAGGTTCTTTTGAGGATGGAGTCCGCAGGAAAGCAGAGAGGGCCAAATTGTCTGTGGCATTTGAAAGGGTTCCAGGAGGCAGTGAGAACCAGCATTACTTTTCCCCGCTGGCACCTTTGCTGTGGCAGCAAAAGCTGGACGTTTGTCTTTTTTGCTCCGGAGGCTGCCGAAAGCGAAAACAGCTGCTTTTGAGGATGGAGTCCGCAGGAAAGCAGAGAGGGCCAAATTGTCTGTGACATTTGAAAGGGTTCCAGGAGGCAGTGAGAACCAGCATTACTTTTCCCCGCTGGCACCTTTGCTGTGGCAGCAAAAGCTGGACGTTTGTCTTTTTTGCTCCGGAGGCTGCCGAAAGCGAAAACAGGTGCTTTTGAGGATGGAGTCCGCAGGAAAGCAGAGAGGGCCAAATTGTCTGGGGCATTTGAAAGGGTTCCAGGAGGCAGTGAGAACCAGCATTACTTTTCCCCGCTGGCACCTTTGTTGTGGCAGCAAAAGCTGGACGTTTGTCTTTTTTGCTCCGGAGGCTGCCGAAAGCGAAAACAGGTGCTTTTGAGGATGGAGTCCGCAGGAAAGCAGAGAGGGCCAAATTGTCTGTGGCATTTGAAAGGGTTCCAGGAGGCAGTGAGAACCAGCATTACTTTTCCCCGCTGGCACCTTTGCTGTGGCAGCAAAAGCTGGACGTTTGTCTTTTTTGCTCCGGAGGCTGCCGAAAGCGAAAACAGGTGCTTTTGAGGATGGAGTCCGCAGGAAAGCAGAGAGGGCCAAATTGTCTGGGGCATTTGAAAGGGTTCCAGGAGGCAGTGAGAACCAGCATTACTTTTCCACGCTGGCACCTTTGCTGTGGCAGCAAAAGCTGGACGTTTGTCTTTTTTGCTCCGGAGGCTGCCGAAAGCGAAAATAGGTTCTTTTGAGGATGGAGTCCGCAGGAAAGCAGAGAGGGCCAAATTGTCTGTGGCATTTGAAAGGGTTCCAGGAGGCAGTGAGAACCAGCATTACTTTTCCCCGCTGGCACCTTTGCTGTGGCAGCAAAAGCTGGACGTTTGTCTTTTTTGCTCCGGAGGCTGCCGAAAGCGAAAACAGGTGCTTTTGATGATGGAGTCCGCAGGAAAGCAGAGAGGGCCAAATTGTCTTTGGCATTTAAAGAGGTTCCAGGAGGCAGTGAGGACCAGCATTACTTTTCCCCGCTGACACCTTTGCTGCGGCAGCAAAAGCTGGACGTTTGTCTTTTTACCACCGGAGGGCGCCGAAAGTGAAAAAAGGCGCTTTTGAGGATAGAGTCCGCAGGAAAGCAGAGAGGGCCAAATTGTCTGGGGCATTTGAAAGGGTTCCAGGAGGCAGTGAGAACCAGCATTACTTTTCCCCGCTGGCACCTTTGCTGTGGCAGCAAAAGCTGGACCTTTGTCTTTTTTGCTCCGGAGTGCACCGAAAGCGAAAACAGCTGCTTTTGAGGATGGAGTCCGCAGCAAAGCAGAGAGGGCCAAATTGTCTGTGACATTTGAAAGGGTTCCAGGAGGCAGTGAGAACCAGCATTACTTTTCCCCGCTGGCACCTTTGCTGTGGCAGCAAAAGCTGGACGTTTGTCTTTTTTGCTCCGGAGGCTGCCGAAAGCGAAAACAGGTGCTTTTGAGGATGGAGTCCGCAGGAAAGCAGAGAGGGCCAAATTGTCTGTGGCATTTGAAAGGGTTCCAGGAGGCAGTGAGAACCAGCATTACTTTTCCCCGCTGGCACCTTTGCTGTGGCAGCAAAAGCTGGACGTTTGTCTTTTTTGCTCCGGAGGCTGCCGAAAGCGAAAACAGGTGCTTTTGAGGATGGAGTCCGCAGGAAAGCAGAGAGGGCCAAATTGTCTGTGGCATTTGAAAGGGTTCCAGGAGGCAGTGAGAACCAGCATTACTTTTCCCCGCTGGCACCTTTGCTGTGGCAGCAAAAGCTGGACGTTTGTCTTTTTTGCTCCAGAGGCTGCCGAAAGCGAAAACAGGTTCTTTTGAGGATGGAGTCCGCAGGAAAGCAGAGAGGGCCAAATTGTCTTTGGCATTTAAAGAGATTCCAGGAGGCAGTGAGGACCAGCATTACTTTTCCCCGCTGGCACCTTTGCTGCGGCAGCAGAAGCTGGACGTTTGTCTTTTTACCACCGGAGGGCGCCGAAAGTGAAAAAAGGCGCTTTTGAGGATAGAGTCCGCAGGAAAGCAGAGAGGGCCAAATTGTCTGGGGCATTTGAAAGGGTTCCAGGAGGCAGTGAGAACCAGCATTACTTTTCCCCGCTGGCACCTTTGCTGTGGCAGCAAAAGCTGGACGTTTGTCTTTTTTGCTCCGGAGTCTGCCGAAAGCGAAAACAGCTGCTTTTGAGGATGGAGTCCGCAGCAAAGCAGAGAGGGCCAAATTGTCTGTGGCATTTGAAGAGGTTCCAGGAGGCAGTGAGAACCAGCATTACTTTTCCCCGCTGGTACCTTTGCTGTGGCAGCAAAAGCTGGACGTTTGTCTTTTTTGCTCCGGAGGCTGCCGAAAGCGAAAACAGGTGCTTTTGATGATGGAGTCCGCAGGAAAGCAGAGAGGGCCAAATTGTCTGTGGCATTTGAAAGGGTTCCAGGAGGCAGTGAGAACCAGCATTACTTTTCCCCGCTGGCACCTTTGCTGTGGCAGCAAAAGCTGGACGTTTGTCTTTTTTGCTCCGGAGGCTGCCGAAAGCGAAAACAGGTGCTTTTGAGGATGGAGTCCGCAGGAAAGCAGAGAGGGCCAAATTGTCTGGGGCATTTGAAAGGGTTCCAGGAGGCAGTGAGAACCAGCATTACTTTTCCACGCTGGCACCTTTGCTGTGGCAGCAAAAGCTGGACGTTTGTCTTTTTTGCTCCGGAGGCTGCCGAAAGCGAAAATAGGTGCTTTTGAGGATGGAGTCCGCAGGAAAGCAGAGAGGGCCAAATTATCTGGGGCATTTGAAAGGGTTCCAGGAGGCAGTGAGAACCAGCATTACTTTTCCCCGCTGGCACCTTTGCTGTGGCAGCAAAACCTGGACGTTTGTCTTTTTTGCTCCGGAGGTTGCCAAAACCGAAAACAGGTGCTTTTGAGGATGGAGTCCGCAGGAAAGCAGAGAGGGCCAAATTGTCTGTGGCATTTGAAAGGGTTCCAGGAGGCAGTGAGAACCAGCATTACTTTTCCCTGCTGGCACCTTTGCTGTGGCAGCAAAAGCTGGACGTTTGTCTTTTTTGCTCCGGAGGCTGCTGAAAGCGAAAATAGGTTCTTTTGAGGATGGAATCCGCAGGAAAGCAGAGAGGGCCAAATTGTCTGTGGCATTTGAAAGGGTTCCAGGAGGCAGTGAGAACCAGCATTACTTTTCCCCGCTGGCACCTTTGCTGTGGCAGCAAAAGCTGGACGTTTGTCTTTTTTGCTCCGGAGGCTGCCGAAAGCGAAAAAAGGCGCTTTTGAGGATAGAGTCCGCAGGAAAGCAGAGAGGGCCAAATTGTCTGGGGCATTTGAAAGGGTTCCAGGAGGCAGTGAGAACCAGCATTACTTTTCCCCGCTGGCACCTTTGCTGTGGCAGCAAAAGCTGGACGTTTGTCTTTTTTGCTCCGGAGGCTGCCGAAAGCGAAAACAGCTGCTTTTGAGGATGGAGTCCGCAGCAAAGCAGAGAGGGCCAAATTGTGACATTTGAAAGGGTTCCAGGAGGCAGTGAGAACCAGCATTACTTTTCCCTGCTGGCACCTTTGCTGTGGCAGCAAAAGCTGGACGTTTGTCTTTTTTGCTCCGGAGGCTGCCGAAAGCGAAAACAGGTGCTTTTGAGGATGGAGTCCGCAGGAAAGCAGAGAGGGCCAAATTGTCTGGGGCATTTGAAAGGGTTCCAGGAGGCAGTGAGAACCAGCATTACTTTTCCCCGCTGGCACCTTTGTTGTGGCAGCAAAAGCTGGACGTTTGTCTTTTTTGCTCCGGAGGCTGCCGAAAGCGAAAACAGGTGCTTTTGAGGATGGAGTCCGCAGGAAAGCAGAGAGGGCCAAATTGTCTGTGGCATTTGAAAGGGTTCCAGGAGGCAGTGAGAACCAGCATTACTTTTCCACGCTGGCACCTTTGCTGTGGCAGCAAAAGCTGGACGTTTGTCTTTTTTGCTCCGGAGGCTGCCGAAAGCGAAAATAGGTTCTTTTGAGGATGGAGTCCGCAGGAAAGCAGAGAGGGCCAAATTGTCTGTGGCATTTGAAAGGGTTCCAGGAGGCAGTGAGAACCAGCATTACTTTTCCCCGCTGGCACCTTTGCTGTGGCAGCAAAAGCTGGACGTTTGTCTTTTTTGCTCCGGAGGCTGCCGAAAGCGAAAACAGGTGCTTTTGATGATGGAGTCCGCAGGAAAGCAGAGAGGGCCAAATTGTCTTTGGCATTTAAAGAGGTTCCAGGAGGCAGTGAGGACCAGCATTACTTTTCCCCGCTGGCACCTTTGCTGCGGCAGCAAAAGCTGGACGTTTGTCTTTTTACCACCGGAGGGCGCCGAAAGTGAAAAAAGGCGCTTTTGAGGATAGAGTCCGCAGGAAAGCAGAGAGGGCCAAATTGTCTGGGGCATTTGAAAGGGTTCCAGGAGGCAGTGACAACCAGCATTACTTTTCCCCGCTGGCACCTTTGCTGTGGCAGCAAAAGCTGGACGTTTGTCTTTTTTGCTCCGGAGTCTGCCGAAAGCGAAAACAGCTGCTTTTGAGGATGGAGTGCGCAGCAAAGCAGAGAGGGCCAAATTGTCTGTGACATTTGAAAGGGTTCCAGGAGGCAGTGAGAACCAGCATTACTTTTCCCCCGCTGGCACCTTTGCTGTGGCAGCAAAAGCTGGCCGTTTGTCTTTTTTGCTCCGGAGGCTGCCGAAAGCGAAAACAGGTGCTTTTGAGGATGGAGTCCGCAGGAAAGCAGAGAGGGCCAAATTGTCTGTGGCATTTGAAAGGGTTCCAGGAGGCAGTGAGAACCAGCATTACTTTTCCCCGCTGGCACCTTTGCTGTGGCAGCAAAAGCTGGACGTTTGTCTTTTTTGCTCCGGAGGCTGCCGAAAGCGAAAACAGGTGCTTTTGAGGATGGAGTCTGCAGGAAAGCAGAGAGGGCCAAATTGTCTGTGGCATTTGAAAGGGTTCCAGGAGGCAGTGAGAACCAGCATTACTTTTCCCCGCTGGCACCTTTGCTGTGGCAGCAAAAGCTGGACGTTTGTCTTTTTTGCTCCGGAGGCTGCCGAAAGCGAAAACAGCTGCTTTTGAGGATGGAGTCCGCAGGAAAGCAGAGAGGGCCAAATTGTCTGGGGCATTTGAAAGGGTTCCAGGAGGCAGTGAGAACCAGCATTACTTTTCCCCGCTGGCACCTTTGCTGTGGCAGCAAAAGCTGGACGTTTGTCTTTTTTGCTCCGGAGGCTGCCGAAAGCGAAAACAGGTGCTTTTGAGGATGGAGTCCGCAGGAAAGCAGAGAGGGCCAAATTGTCTGTGGCATTTGAAAGGGTTCCAGGAGGCAGTGAGAACCAGCATTACTTTTCCCTGCTGGCACCTTTGCTGTGGCAGCAAAAGCTGGACGTTTGTCTTTTTTGCTCCGGAGGCTGCCGAAAGCGAAAACAGGTGCTTTTGATGATGGAGTCCGCAGGAAAGCAGAGAGGGCCAAATTGTCTTTGGCATTTAAAGAGGTTCCAGGAGGCAGTGAGGACCAGCATTACTTTTCCCCGCTGGCACCTTTGCTGCGGCAGCAAAAGCTGGACGTTTGTCTTTTTACCACCGGAGGGCGCCGAAAGTGAAAAAGGGCGCTTTTGAGGATAGAGTCCGCAGGAAAGCAAAGAGGGCCAAATTGTCTGGGGCATTTGAAAGGGTTCCAGGAGGCAGTGACAACCAGCATTACTTTTCCCCGCTGGCACCTTTGCTGTGGCAGCAAAAGCTGGACGTTTGTCTTTTTTGCTCCGGAGGCTGCCGAAAGCGAAAACAGCTGCTTTTGAGGATGGAGTGCGCAGCAAAGCAGAGAGGGCCAAATTGTCTGTGACATTTGAAAGGGTTCCAGGAGGCAGTGAGAACCAGCATTACTTTTCCCCGCTGGCACCTTTGCTGTGGCAGCAAAAGCTGGCCGTTTGTCTTTTTTGCTCCGGAGGCTGCCGAAAGCGAAAACAGGTGCTTTTGAGGATGGAGTCCGCAGGAAAGCAGAGAGGGCCAAATTGTCTGTGGCATTTGAAAGGGTTCCAGGAGGCAGTGAGAACCAGCATTACTTTTCCCCGCTGGCACCTTTGCTGTGGCAGCAAAAGCTGGACGTTTGTCTTTTTTGCTCCGGAGGCTGCCGAAAGCGAAAACAGGTGCTTTTGAGGATGGAGTCTGCAGGAAAGCAGAGAGGGCCAAATTGTCTGTGGCATTTGAAAGGGTTCCAGGAGGCAGTGAGAACCAGCATTACTTTTCCCGCTGGCACCTTTGCTGTGGCAGCAAAAGCTGGACGTTTGTCTTTTTTGCTCCGGAGGCTGCCGAAAGCGAAAACAGGTGCTTTTGAGGATGGAGTCCGCAGGAAAGCAGAGAGGGCCAAATTGTCTGGGGCATTTGAAAGGGTTCCAGGAGGCAGTGAGAACCAGCATTACTTTTCCCCGCTGGCACCTTTGCTGTGGCAGCAAAAGCTGGACGTTTGTCTTTTTGCTCCGGAGGCTGCCGAAAGCGAAAACAGGTGCTTTTGAGGATGGAGTCCGCAGGAAAGCAGAGAGGGCCAAATTGTCTGTGGCATTTGAAAGGGTTCCCAGGAGGCAGTGAGAACCAGCATTACTTTTCCCTGCTGGTACCTTTGCTGTGGCAGCAAAAGCTGGACGTTTGGTCTTTTTTGCTCCGGAGGCTGCCGAAAGCGAAAACAGGTGCTTTTGATGATGGAGTCCGCAGGAAAGCAGAGAGGGCCAAATTGTCTTTGGCATTTAAAGAGGTTCCAGGAGGCAGTGAGGACCAGCATTACTTTTCCCCGCTGGCACCTTTGCTGCGGCAGCAAAAGCTGGACGTTTGTCTTTTTACCACCGGAGGGCGCCGAAAGTGAAAAAAGGCGCTTTTGAGGATGGAGTCCGCAGGAAAGCAGAGAGGGCCAAATTGTCTGTGGCATTTGAAAGGGTTCCAGGAGGCAGTGAGAACCAGCATTACTTTTCCCCGCTAGCACCTTTGCTGTGGCAGCAAAAGCTGGACGTTTGTCTTTTTTGCTCCGGAGGTTGCCGAAAGCGAAAATAGGTGCTTTTGAGGATGGAGTCTGCAGGAAAGCAGAGAGGGCCAAATTGTCTGTGGCATTTGAAGAGGTTCCAGGAGGCAGTGAGAACCAGCATTACTTTTCCCCGCTGGCACCTTTGCTGTGGCAGCAAAAGCTGGGAGGTTTGTCTTTTTTGCTCCGGAGGTTGCCGAAAGCAAAAATAGGTTCTTTTGAGGATGGAGTCCGCAGGAAAGCAGAGAGGGCCAAATTGTCTGTGGCATTTGAAAGGGTTCCAGGAGGCAGTGAGAACCAGCATTACTTTTCCCCGCTGGTACCTTTGCTGCGGCAGCAAAAGCTGGACGTTTGTCTTTTTACCACCGGAGGGCGCCGAAAGTGAAAAAAGGCGCTTTTGAGGATAGAGTCCGCAGGAAAGCAGAGAGGGCCAAATTGTCTGGGGCATTTGAAAGGGTTCCAGGAGGCAGTGAGAACCAGCATTACTTTTCCCCGCTGGCACCTTTGCTGTGGCAGCAAAAGCTGGACGTTTGTCTTTTTTGCTCCGGAGGCTGCCGAAAGCGAAAACAGGTGCTTTTGAGGATGGAGTCCGCAGGAAAGCAGAGAGAGCCAAATTGTCTGTGGCATTTGAAAGGGTTCCAGGAGGCAGTGAGAACCAGCATTACTTTTCCCCGCTGGCACCTTTGCTGTGGCAGCAAAAGCTGGACGTTTGTCTTTTTTGCTCCGGAGGCTGCCGAAAGCGAAAACAGGTGCTTTTGAGGATGGAGTCCGCAGGAAAGCAGAGAGGGCCAAATTGTCTGGGGCATTTGAAAGGGTTCCAGGAGGCAGTGAGAACCAGCATTACCTTTCCCCGCTGGCACCTTTGCTGTGGCAGCAAAAGCTGGACGTTTGTCTTTTTTGCTCCGGAGGCTGCCGAAAGCGAAAACAGGTGCTTTTGATGATGGAGTCCGCAGGAAAGCAGAGAGGGCCAAATTGTCTTTGGCATTTAAAGAGGTTCCAGGAGGCAGTGAGGACCAGCATTACTTTTCCCCGCTGGCACCTTTGCTGCGGCAGCAAAAGCTGGACGTTTGTCTTTTTACCACCGGAGGGCGCCGAAAGTGAAAAAAGGCGCTTTTGAGGATAGAGTCCGCAGGAAAGCAGAGAGGGCCAAATTGTCTGTGACATTTGAAAGGGTTCCAGGAGGCAGTGAGAACCAGCATTACTTTTCCCCGCTAGCACCTTTGCTGTGGCAGCAAAAGCTGGACGTTTGTCTTTTTTGCTCCGGAGGTTGCCGAAAGCGAAAATAGGTGCTTTTGAGGATGGAGTCCGCAGGAAAGCAGAGAGGGCCAAATTGTCTGGGGCATTTGAAGAGGTTCCAGGAGGCAGTGAGAACCAGCATTACTTTTCCCCGCTGGTACCTTTGCTGTGGCAGCAAAAGCTGGACGTTTGTCTTTTTTGCTCCGGAGGTTGCCGAAAGCAAAAATACGTTCTTTTGAGGATGGAGTCCGCAGGAAAGCAGAGAGGGCCAAATTGTCTGTGGCATTTGAAAGGGTTCCAGGAGGCAGTGAGAACCAGCATTACTTTTCCCCGCTGGCACCTTTGCTGTGGCAGCAAAAGCTGGACGTTTGTCTTTTTTGCTCCGGAGGTTGCCGAAAGCGAAAATAGGTTCTTTTGAGGATGGAGTCCGCAGGAAAGCAGAGAGGGCCAAATTGTCTGTGGCATTTGAAAGGGTTCCAGGAGGCAGTGAGAACCAGCATCACTTTTCCCCGCTGGCACCTTTGCTGTGGCAGCAAAAGCTGGACGTTTGTCTTTTTTGCTCCGGAGGTTGCCGAAAGCGAAAACAGGTGCTTTTGAGGATGGAGTCCGCAGGAAAGCAGAGAGGGCCAAATTGTCTGTGGCATTTGAAAGGGTTCCAGGAGGCAGTGAGAACCAGCATTACTTTTCCCCGCTGGCACCTTTGCTGTGGCAGCAAAAGCTGGACGTTTGTCTTTTTTGCTCCGGAGGCTGCCGAAAGCGAAAACAGGTGCTTTTGATGATGGAGTCCGCAGGAAAGCAGAGAGGGCCAAATTGTCTTTGGCATTTAAAGAGGTTCCAGGAGGCAGTGAGGACCAGCATTACTTTTCCCCGCTGGCACCTTTGCTGCGGCAGCAAAAGCTGGACGTTTGTCTTTTTACCACCGGAGGGCGCCGAAAGTGAAAAAAGGCGCTTTTGAGGATAGAGTCCGCAGGAAAGCAGAGAGGGCCAAATTGTCTGTGGCATTTGAAAGGGTTCCAGGAGGCAGTGAGAACCAGCATTACTTTTCCCCGCTGGCACCTTTGCTGTGGCAGCAAAAGCTGGACGTTTGTCTTTTTTGCTCCGGAGGCTGCCGAAAGCGAAAACAGGTTCTTTTGAGGATGGAGTCCGCAGGAAAGCAGAGAGGGCCAAATTGTCTGTGGCATTTGAAAGGGTTCCAGGAGGCAGTGAGAACCAGCATTACTTTTCCCCGCTGGCACCTTTGCTGTGGCAGCAAAAGCTGGACGTTTGTCTTTTTTGCAATGGAGGCTGCCGAAAGCGAAAACAGGTGCTTTTGAGGATGGAGTCCGCAGGAAAGCAGAGAGGGCCAAATTGTCTGTGGCATTTGAAAGGGTTCCAGGAGGCAGTGAGAACCAGCATTACTTTTCCCCGCTGGCACCTTTGCTGTGGCAGCAAAAGCTGGACATTTGTCTTTTTTGCTCCGGAGGCTGCCGAAAGTGAAAACAGGTGCTTTTTAGGATGGAGTCCGCAGGAAAGCAGAGAGGGCCAAATTGTCTGGGGCATTTGAAAGGGTTCCAGGAGGCAGTGAGAACCAGCATTACTTTTCCCCGCTGGCACCTTTGCTGTGGCAGCAAAAGCTGGACGTTTGTCTTTTTTGCTCCAGAGGTTGCCAAAAGCGAAAACAGGTGCTTTTGAGGATGGAGTCCGCAGGAAAGCAGAGAGGGCCAAATTGTCTGTGGCATTTGAAAGGGTTCCAGGAGGCAGTGAGAACCAGCATTACTTTTCCCCGCTGGCACCTTTGCTGTGGCAGCAAAAGCTGGACGTTTGTCTTTTTTGCTCCGGAGGCTGCCGAAAGCGAAAACAGGTGCTTTTGAGGATGGAGTCCGCAGGAAAGCAGAGAGAGCCAAATTGTCTGGGGCATTTGAAGGAGTTCCAGGAGGCAGTGAGAACCAGCATTACTTTTCCCTGCTGGCACCTTTGCTGTGGCAGCAAAAGCTGGACGTTTGTCTTTTTTGCTCCGGAGGCTGCCGAAAGCGAAACAGGTGCTTTTGAGGATGGAGTCCGCAGGAAAGCAGAGAGGGCCAAATTGTCTGTGGCATTTGAAAGGGTTCCAGGAGGCAGTGAGAACCAGCATTACTTTTCCCCGCTGGCACCTTTGCTGTGGCAGCAAAAGCTGGACGTTTGTCTTTTTTGCTCCGGAGGCTGCCGAAAGCGAAAACAGGTGCTTTTGAGGATGGAGTCCGCAGGAAAGCAGAGAGGGCCAAATTGTCTGTGGCATTTGAAAGGGTTCCAGGAGGCAGTGAGAACCAGCATTACTTTTCCCCGCTGGCACCTTTGCTGTGGCAGCAAAAGCTGGACGTTTGTCTTTTTTGCTCCGGAGGCTGCCGAAAGCGAAAACAGGTGCTTTTGAGGATGGAGTCCGCAGGAAAGCAGAGAGGGCCAAATTGTCTGAGGCATTTGAAGAGGTTCCAGGAGGCAGTGAGAACCAGCATTACTTTTCCCCGCTGGCACCTTTGCTGTAGCAGCAAAAGCTGGACGTTTGTCTTTTTTGCTCCGGAGGCTGCCGAAAGCGAAAACAGGTCCTTTTGAGGATGGAGTCCGCAGGAAAGCAGAGAGGGCCAAATTGTCTGGGGCATTTGAAAGGGTTCCAGGAGGCAGTGAGAACCAGCATTACTTTTCCCCGCTGGCACCTTTGCTGTGGCAGCAAAAGCTGGACGTTTGTCTTTTTTGCTCCGGAGGCTGCCGAAAGCGAAACAGGTGCTTTTGAGGATGGAGTCCGCAGGAAAGCAGAGAGGGCCAAATTGTCTGAGGCATTTGAAGAGGTTCCAGGAGGCAGTGAGAACCAGCATTACTTTTCCCCGCTGGCACCTTTGCTGTAGCAGCAAAAGCTGGACGTTTGTCTTTTTTGCTCCGGAGGCTGCCGAAAGCGAAAACAGGTGCTTTTGAGGATGGAGTCCGCAGGAAAGCAGAGAGGGCCAAATTGTCTGTGGCATTTGAAAGGGTTCCAGGAGGCAGTGAGAACCAGCATTACTTTTCCCCGCTGGCACCTTTGCTGTGGCAGCAAAAGCTGGACGTTTGTCTTTTTTGCTCCGGAGGCTGCCGAAAGCGAAACAGGTGCTTTTGAGGATGGAGTCCGCAGGAAAGCAGAGAGGGCCAAATTGTCTGTGGCATTTGAAAGGGTTCCAGGAGGCAGTGAGAACCAGCATTACTTTTCCCCGCTGGCACCTTTGCTGTGGCAGCAAAAGCTGGACGTTTGTCTTTTTTGCTCCGGAGGCTGCCGAAAGCGAAAATAGGTTATTTTGAGGATGGAGTCCGCAGGAAAGCAGAGAGGGCCAAATTGTCTGTGGCATTTGAAAGGGTTCCAGGAGGCAGTGAGAACCAGCATTACTTTTCCTCGCTGGCACCTTTGCTGTGGCAGCAAAAGCTGGACGTTTGTCTTTTTACCACCGGAGGGCGCCGAAAGTGAAAAAAGGCGCTTTTGAGGATAGAGTCCGCAGGAAAGCAGAGAGGGCCAAATTGTCTGTGGCATTTGATAGGGTTCCAGGAGGCAGTGAGAACCAGCATTACTTTTCCCCGCTGGCACCTTTGCTGTGGCAGCAAAAGCTGGACGTTTGTCTTTTTTGCTCCGGAGGCTGCCGAAAGCGAAAATAGGTTCTTTTGAGGATGGAGTCCGCAGGAAAGCAGAGAGGGCCAAATTGTCTGGGGCATTTGAAAGGGTTCCAGGAGGCAGTGAGAACCAGCATTACTTTTCCCCGCTGGCACCTTTGCTGTGGCAGCAAAAGCTGGACGTTTGTCTTTTTTGCTCCGGAGGTTGCCGAAAGCGAAAACAGGTGCTTTTGAGGATGGAGTCCGCAGGAAAGCAGAGAGGGCCAAATTGTCTTTGGCATTTGAAAGAGTTCCAGGAGGCAGTGAGGACCAGCATTACTTTTCCCCGCTGGCACCTTTGCTGCGGCAGCAAAAGCTGGACGTTTGTCTTTTTACCACCGGAGGGCGCCGAAAGTGAAAAAAGGCGCTTTTGAGGATAGAGTCCGCAGGAAAGCAGAGAGGGCCAAATTGTCTGGGGCATTTGAAAGGGTTCCAGGAGGCAGTGAGAACCAGCATTACTTTTCCCCGCTGGCACCTTTGCTGTGGCAGCAAAAGCTGGACGTTTGTCTTTTTTGCTCCGGAGGCTGCCGAAAGCGAAAACAGCTGCTTTTGAGGATGGAGTCCGCAGCAAAGCAGAGAGGGCCAAATTGTCTGTGACATTTGAAAGGGTTCCAGGAGGCAGTGAGAACCAGCATTACTTTTCCCCGCTGGCACCTTTGCTGTGGCAGCAAAAGCTGGACGTTTGTCTTTTTTGCTCCGGAGGTTGCCGAAAGCGAAAACAGGTGCTTTTGAGGATGGAGTCCGCAGGAAAGCAGAGAGGGCCAAATTGTCTGGGGCATTTGAAAGGGTTCCAGGAGGCAGTGAGAACCAGCATTACTTTTCCCCGCTGGCACCTTTGTTGTGGCAGCAAAAGCTGGACGTTTGTCTTTTTTGCTCCGGAGGCTGCCGAAAGCGAAAACAGGTGCTTTTGAGGATGGAGTCCGCAGGAAAGCAGAGAGGGCCAAATTGTCTGGGGCATTTGAAAGGGTTCCAGGAGGCAGTGAGAACCAGCATTACTTTTCCCCGCTGGCACCTTTGCTGTGGCAGCAAAAGCTGGACGTTTGTCTTTTTTGCTCCGGAGGTTGCCGAAAGCGAAAACAGGTGCTTTTGAGGATGGAGTCCGCAGGAAAGCAGAGAGGGCCAAATTGTCTGGGGCATTTGAAAGGGTTCCAGGAGGCAGTGAGAACCAGCATTACTTTTCCCCGCTGGCACCTTTGTTGTGGCAGCAAAAGCTGGACGTTTGTCTTTTTTGCTCCGGAGGCTGCTGAAAGCAAAAATAGGTTCTTTTGAGGATGGAGTCCGCAGGAAAGCAGAGAGGGCCAAATTGTCTGTGGCATTTGAAAGGGTTCCAGGAGGCAGTGAGAACCAGCATTACTTTTCCCCGCTGGCACCTTTGTTGTGGCAGCAAAAGCTGGACGTTTGTCTTTTTTGCTCCGGAGGCTGCCGAAAGCGAAAACAGGTGCTTTTGAGGATGGAGTCCGCAGGAAAGCAGAGAGGGCCAAATTGTCTTTGGCATTTAAAGAGGTTCCAGGAGGCAGTGAGGACCAGCATTACTTTTCCCCGCTGGCACCTTTGCTGCGGCAGCAAAAGCTGGACGTTTGCCTTTTTACCACCGGAGGGCGCTGAAAGTGAAAACAGGTGCTTTTGAGGATGGAGTCCGCAGGAAAGCAGAGAGGGCCAAATTGTCTGTGGCATTTGAAAGGGTTCCAGGAGGCAGTGAGAACCAGCATTACTTTTCCCCGCTGGCACCTTTGCTGTGGCAGCAAAAGCTGGACGTTTGTCTTTTTTGCTCCGGAGGCTGCCGAAAGCGAAACAGGTGCTTTTGAGGATGGAGTCCGCAGGAAAGCAGAGAGGGCCAAATTGTCTGGGGCATTTGAAAGGGTTCCAGGAGGCAGTGAGAACCAGCATTACTTTTCCCCGCTGGCACCTTTGCTGTGGCAGCAAAAGCTGGACGTTTGTCTTTTTTGCTCCGGAGGCTGCCGAAAGCGAAAACAGGTGCTTTTGAGGATGGAGTCCGCAGGAAAGCAGAGAGGGCCAAATTGTCTGTGGCATTTGAAAGGGTTCCAGGAGGCAGTGAGAACCAGCATTACTTTTCCCCGCTGGCACCTTTGCTGTGGCAGCAAAAGCTGGACGTTTGTCTTTTTTGCTCCGGAGGCTGCCGAAAGCGAAAACAGGTGCTTTTGAGGATGGAGTCCGCAGGAAAGCAGAGAGGGCCAAATTGTCTGGGGCATTTGAAGAGGTTCCAGGAGGCAGTGAGAACCAGCATTACTTTTCCCCGCTGGCACCTTTGCTGTAGCAGCAAAAGCTGGCCGTTTGTCTTTTTTGCTCCGGAGGCTGCCGAAAGCGAAAACAGGTGCTTTTGAGGATGGAGTCCGCAGGAAAGCAGAGAGGGCCAAATTGTCTGTGGCATTTGAAAGGGTTCCAGGAGGCAGTGAGAACCAGCATTACTTTTCCCCGCTGGCACCTTTGCTGTGGCAGCAAAAGCTGGACGTTTGTCTTTTTTGCTCCGGAGGCTGCCGAAAGCGAAACAGGTGCTTTTGATGATGGAGTCCGCAGGAAAGCAGAGAGGGCCAAATTGTCTGGGGCATTTGAAAGGGTTCCAGGAGGCAGTGAGAACCAGCATTACTTTTCCCCGCTGGCACCTTTGCTGTGGCAGCAAAAGCTGGACGTTTGTCTTTTTTGCTCCGGAGGCTGCCGAAAGCGAAAATAGGTTCTCTTCAGGATGGAGTCCGCAGGAAAGCAGAGAGGGCCAAATTGTCTGTGGCATTTGAAAGGGTTCCAGGAGGCAGTGAGAACCAGCATTACTTTTCCCCGCTGGCACCTTTGCTGTGGCAGCAAAAGCTGGACGTTTGTCTTTTTTGCTCCGGAGGCTGCCGAAAGCGAAAACAGGTGCTTTTGAGGATGGAGTCCGCAGGAAAGCAGAGAGGGCCAAATTGTCTGTGGCATTTGAAAGGGTTCCAGGAGGCAGTGAGAACCAGCATTACTTTTCCCCGCTGGCACCTTTGCTGTGGCAGCAAAAGCTGGACGTTTGTCTTTTTTGCTCCGGAGGCTGCCGAAAGCGAAAACAGGTGCTTTTGAGGATGGAGTCCGCAGGAAAGCAGAGAGGGCCAAATTGTCTGTGGCATTTGAAAGGGTTCCAGGAGGCAGTGAGAACCAGCATTACTTTTCCCCGCTGGCACCTTTGTTGTGGCAGCAAAAGCTGGACGTTTGTTTTTTTTGATCCGGAGGCTGCCGAAAGCGAAAACAGGTGCTTTTGAGGATGGAGTCCGCAGGAAAGCAGAGAGGGCCAAATTGTCTGTGGCATTTGAAAGGGTTCCAGGAGGCAGTGAGAACCAGCATTACTTTTCCCCGCTGGCACCTTTGCTGTGGCAGCAAAAGCTGGACGTTTGTCTTTTTTGCTCCGGAGGTTGCCGAAAGCGAAAACAGGTGCTTTTGAGGATGGAGTCCGCAGGAAAGCAGAGAGGGCCAAATTGTCTGTGGCATTTGAAAGGGTTCCAGGAGGCAGTGAGAACCAGCATTACTTTTCCCCGCTGGCACCTTTGCTGTGGCAGCAAAAGCTGGACGTTTGTCTTTTTTGCTCCAGAGGTTGCCAAAAGCGAAAACAGGTGCTTTTGAGGATGGAGTCCGCAGGAAAGCAGAGAGGGCCAAATTGTCTGTGGCATTTGAAAGGGTTCCAGGAGGCAGTGAGAACCAGCATTACTTTTCCCCGTTTGCACCTTTGCTGTGGCAGCAAAAGCTGGACGTTTGTCTTTTTTGCTCCGGAGGCTGCCGAAAGCGAAAATAGGTTCTTTTGAGGATGGAGTCCGCAGGAAAGCAGAGAGGGCCAAATTGTCTGTGGCATTTGAAAGGGTTCCAGGAGGCAGTGAGAACCAGCATTACTTTTCCCCGCTGGCACCTTTGCTGTGGCAGCAAAAGCTGGACGTTTGTCTTTTTTGCTCCGGAGGCTGCCGAAAGCGAAAACAGGTGCTTTTGAGGATGGAGTCCGCAGGAAAGCAGAGAGAGCCAAATTGTCTGGGGCATTTGAAGGAGTTCCAGGAGGCAGTGAGAACCAGCATTACTTTTCCCTGCTGGCACGTTTGCTGTGGCAGCAAAAGCTGGACGTTTGTCTTTTTTGCTCCGGAGGCTGCCGAAAGCTAAAACAGGTGCTTTTGAGGATGGAGTCCGCAGGAAAGCAGAGAGGGCCAAATTGTCTGTGGCATTTGAAAGGGTTCCAGGAGGCAGTGAGAACCAGCATTACTTTTCCACGCTGGCACCTTTGCTGTGGCAGCAAAAGCTGGACGTTTGTCTTTTTTGCTCCGGAGGCTGCCAAAAGCGAAAACAGGTGCTTTTGAGGATGGAGTCCGCAGGAAAGCAGAGAGGGCCAAATTGTCTGTGGCATTTGAAAGGGTTCCAGGAGGCAGTGACAACCAGCATTACTTTTCCCCGCTGGCACCTTTGCTGTGGCAGCAAAAGCTGGACGTTTGTCTTTTTTGCTCCGGAGGCTGCCGAAAGGGAAAACAGGTGCTTTTGAGGATGGAGTCCGCAGGAAAGCAGAGAGGGCCAAATTGTCTGGGGCATTTGAAAGGGTTCCAGGAGGCAGTGAGAACCAGCATTACTTTTCCACGCTGGCACCTTTGCTGTGGCAGCAAAAGCTGGACGTTTGTCTTTTTTGCTCCGGAGGCTGCCAAAAGCGAAAACAGGTGCTTTTGAGGATGGAGTCCGCAGGAAAGCAGGGAGGGCCAAATTGTCTGTGGCATTTGAAGAGGTTCCAGGAGGCAGTGAGAACCAGCATTACTTTTCCCTGCTGGCACGTTTGCTGTGGCAGCAAAAGCTGGACGTTTGTCTTTTTTGCTCCGGAGGCTGCCGAAAGCGAAAACAGGTGCTTTTGATGATGGAGTCCGCAGGAAAGCAGAGAGGGCCAAATTGTCTTTGGCATTTAAAGAGGTTCCAGGAGGCAGTGAGGACCAGCATTACTTTTCCCCGCTGGCACCTTTGCTGCGGCAGCAAAAGCTGGACGTTTGTCTTTTTACCACCGGAGGGCGCTGAAAGTGAAAAAAGGCGCTTTTGAGGATAGAGTCCGCAGGAAAGCAGAGAGGGCCAAATTGTCTGGGGCATTTGAAAGGGTTCCAGGAGGCAGTGAGAACCAGCATTACTTTTCCCCGCTGGCACCTTTGCTGTGGCAGCAAAAGCTGGACGTTTGTCTTTTTTGCTCCGGAGGCTGCCGAAAGCGAAAACAGGTGCTTTTGAGGATGGAGTCCGCAGGAAAGCAGAGAGGGCCAAATTGTCTGTGGCACTTGAAAGGGTTCCAGGAGGCAGTGAGAACCAGCATTACTTTTCCCCGCTGGCACCTTTGCTGTGGCAGCAAAAGCTGGACGTTTGTCTTTTTTGCTCCGGAGGCTGCCGAAAGCGAAAACAGGTGCTTTTGAGGATGGAGTCCGCAGGAAAGCAGAGAGGGCCAAATTGTCTGTGGCATTTGAAAGGGTTCCAGGAGGCAGTGAGAACCAGCATTACTTTTCCCCGCTGGCACCTTTGTTGTGGCAGCAAAAGCTGGACGTTTGTTTTTTTTGATCCGGAGGCTGCCGAAAGCGAAAACAGGTGCTTTTGAGGATGGAGTCCGCAGGAAAGCAGAGAGGGCCAAATTGTCTGGGGCATTTGAAAGGGTTCCAGGAGGCAGTGAGAACCAGCATTACTTTTCCCCGCTGGCACCTTTGCTGTGGCAGCAAAAGCTGGACGTTTGTCTTTTTTGCTCCGGAGGTTGCCGAAAGCGAAAACAGGTGCTTTTGAGGATGGAGTCCGCAGGAAAGCAGAGAGGGCCAAATTGTCTGTGGCATTTGAAAGGGTTCCAGGAGGCAGTGAGAACCAGCATTACTTTTCCCCGCTGGCACCTTTGCTGTGGCAGCAAAAGCTGGACGTTTGTCTTTTTTGCTCCAGAGGTTGCCAAAAGCGAAAACAGGTGCTTTTGAGGATGGAGTCCGCAGGAAAGCAGAGAGGGCCAAATTGTCTGTGGCATTTGAAAGGGTTCCAGGAGGCAGTGAGAACCAGCATTACTTTTCCCCGTTGGCACCTTTGCTGTGGCAGCAAAAGCTGGACGTTTGTCTTTTTTGCTCCGGAGGCTGCCGAAAGCGAAAATAGGTTCTTTTGAGGATGGAGTCCGCAGGAAAGCAGAGAGGGCCAAATTGTCTGTGGCATTTGAAAGGGTTCCAGGAGGCAGTGAGAACCAGCATTACTTTTCCCCGCTGGCACCTTTGCTGTGGCAGCAAAAGCTGGACGTTTGTCTTTTTTGCTCCGGAGGCTGCCGAAAGCGAAAACAGGTGCTTTTGAGGATGGAGTCCGCAGGAAAGCAGAGAGAGCCAAATTGTCTGGGGCATTTGAAGGAGTTCCAGGAGGCAGTGAGAACCAGCATTACTTTTCCCTGCTGGCACCTTTGCTGTGGCAGCAAAAGCTGGACGTTTGTCTTTTTTGCTCCGGAGGCTGCCGAAAGCGAAAACAGGTGCTTTTGAGGATGGAGTCCGCAGGAAAGCAGAGAGGGCCAAATTGTCTGTGGCATTTGAAAGGGTTCCAGGAGGCAGTGAGAACCAGCATTACTTTTCCCCGCTGGCACCTTTGCTGTGGCAGCAAAAGCTGGACGTTTGTCTTTTTTGCTCCGGAGGCTGCCGAAAGCGAAACAGGTGCTTTTGAGGATGGAGTCCGCAGGAAAGCAGAGAGGGCCAAATTGTCTGAGGCATTTGAAGAGGTTCCAGGAGGCAGTGAGAACCAGCATTACTTTTCCCCGCTGGCACCTTTGCTGTAGCAGCAAAAGCTGGACGTTTGTCTTTTTTGCTCCGGAGGCTGCCGAAAGCGAAAACAGGTGCTTTTGAGGATGGAGTCCGCAGGAAAGCAGAGAGGGCCAAATTGTCTGGGGCATTTGAAAGGGTTCCAGGAGGCAGTGAGAACCAGCATTACTTTTCCCCGCTGGCACCTTTGCTGTGGCAGCAAAAGCTGGACGTTTGTCTTTTTTGCTCCGGAGGCTGCCGAAAGCGAAACAGGTGCTTTTGAGGATGGAGTCCGCAGGAAAGCAGAGAGGGCCAAATTGTCTGAGGCATTTGAAGAGGTTCCAGGAGGCAGTGAGAACCAGCATTACTTTTCCCCGCTGGCACCTTTGCTGTAGCAGCAAAAGCTGGACGTTTGTCTTTTTTGCTCCGGAGGCTGCCGAAAGCGAAAACAGGTGCTTTTGAGGATGGAGTCCGCAGGAAAGCAGAGAGGGCCAAATTGTCTGTGGCATTTGAAAGGGTTCCAGGAGGCAGTGAGAACCAGCATTACTTTTCCCCGCTGGCACCTTTGCTGTGGCAGCAAAAGCTGGACGTTTGTCTTTTTTGCTCCGGAGGCTGCCGAAAGCGAAACAGGTGCTTTTGAGGATGGAGTCCGCAGGAAAGCAGAGAGGGCCAAATTGTCTGTGGCATTTGAAAGGGTTCCAGGAGGCAGTGAGAACCAGCATTACTTTTCCTCGCTGGCACCTTTGCTGCGGCAGCAAAAGCTGGACGTTTGTCTTTTTACCACCGGAGGGCGCCGAAAGTGAAAAAAGGCGCTTTTGAGGATAGAGTCCGCAGGAAAGCAGAGAGGGCCAAATTGTCTGTGGCATTTGATAGGGTTCCAGGAGGCAGTGAGAACCAGCATTACTTTTCCCCGCTGGCACCTTTGCTGTGGCAGCAAAAGCTGGACGTTTGTCTTTTTTGCTCCGGAGGCTGCCGAAAGCGAAAATAGGTGCTTTTGAGGATGGAGTCCGCAGGAAAGCAGAGAGGGCCAAATTGTCTCTGGCATTTGAAAGGGTTCCAGGAGGCAGTGAGAACCAGCATTACTTTTCCCCGCTGGCACCTTTGCTGTGGCAGCAAAAGCTGGACGTTTGTCTTTTTTGCTCCGGAGGTTGCCGAAAGCGAAAACAGGTGCTTTTGAGGATGGAGTCCGCAGGAAAGCAGAGAGGGCCAAATTGTCTGGGGCATTTAAAGAGGTTCCAGGAGGCAGTGAGGACCAGCATTACTTTTCCCCGCTGGCACCTTTGCTGCGGCAGCAAAAGCTGGACGTTTGTCTTTTTACCACCGGAGGGCGCCGAAAGTGAAAAAAGGCGCTTTTGAGGATAGAGTCCGCATGAAAGCAGAGAGGGCCAAATTGTCTGGGGCATTTGAAAGGGTTCCAGGAGGCAGTGAGAACCAGCATTACTTTTCCCCGCTGGCACCTTTGGTGTGGCAGCAAAATCTGGACGTTTGTCTTTTTTGCTCCGGAGGCTGCCGAAAGCGAAAACAGCTGCTTTTGAGGATGGAGTCCGCAGCAAAGCAGAGAGGGCCAAATTGTCTGTGACATTTGAAAGGGTTCCAGGAGGCAGTGAGAACCAGCATTACTTTTCCCCGCTGGCACCTTTGCTGTGGCAGCAAAAGCTGGACGTTTGTCTTTTTTGCTCCGGAGGCTGCCGAAAGCGAAAACAGGTGCTTTTGAGGATGGAGTCCGCAGGAAAGCAGAGAGGGCCAAATTGTCTGGGGCATTTGAAAGGGTTCCAGGAGGCAGTGAGAACCAGCATTACTTTTCCCCGCTGGCACGTTTGTTGTGGCAGCAAAAGCTGGACGTTTGTCTTTTTTGCTCCGGAGGCTGCCGAAAGCGAAAACAGGTGCTTTTGAGGATGGAGTCCGCAGGAAAGCAGAGAGGGCCAAATTGTCTGGGGCATTTGAAAGGGTTCCAGGAGGCAGTGAGAACCAGCATTACTTTTCCCCGCTGGCACCTTTGCTGTGGCAGCAAAAGCTGGACGTTTGTCTTTTTTGCTCCGGAGGCTGCCGAAAGCGAAAACAGGTGCTTTTGAGGATGGAGTCCGCAGGAAAGCAGAGAGGGCCAAATTGTCTGGGGCATTTGAAAGGGTTCCAGGAGGCAGTGAGAACCAGCATTACTTTTCCCCGCTGGCACCTTTGTTGTGGCAGCAAAAGCTGGACGTTTGTCTTTTTTGCTCCGGAGGCTGCCGAAAGCGAAAATAGGTTCTTTTGAGGATGGAGTCCGCAGGAAAGCAGAGAGGGCCAAATTGTCTGGGGCATTTGAAAGGGTTCCAGGAGGCAGTGAGAACCAGCATTACTTTTCCCCGCTGGCACCTTTGCTGTGGCAGCACAAGCTGGACGTTTGTCTTTTTTGCTCCGGAGGCTGCCGAAAGCGAAAACAGGTGCTTTTGATGATGGAGTCCGCAGGAAAGCAGAGAGGGCCAAATTGTCTTTGGCATTTAAAGAGGTTCCAGGAGGCAGTGAGGACCAGCATTACTTTTCCCCGCTGGCACCTTTGCTGCGGCAGCAAAAGCTGGACGTTTGTCTTTTTACCACCGGAGGGCGCTGAAAGTGAAAAAAGGCGCTTTTGAGGATAGAGTCCGCAGGAAAGCAGAGAGGGCCAAATTGTCTGGGGCATTTGAAAGGGTTCCAGGAGGCAGTGAGAACCAGCATTACTTTTCCCCGCTGGCACCTTTGCTGTGGCAGCAAAAGCTGGACGTTTGTCTTTTTTGCTCCGGAGGCTGCCGAAAGCGAAAACAGGTGCTTTTGAGGATGGAGTCCGCAGGAAAGCAGAGAGGGCCAAATTGTCTCTGGCATTTGAAAGGGTTCCAGGAGGCAGTGAGAACCAGCATTACTTTTCCCCGCTGGCACCTTTGTTGTGGCAGCAAAAGCTGGACGTTTGTCTTTTTTGATCCGGAGGCTGCCGAAAGCGAAAACAGGTGCTTTTGAGGATGGAGTCCGCAGGAAAGCAGAGAGGGCCAAATTGTCTGGGGCATTTGAAAGGGTTCCAGGAGGCAGTGAGAACCAGCATTACTTTTCCCCGCTGGCACCTTTGCTGTGGCAGCAAAAGCTGGACGTTTGTCTTTTTTGCTCCGGAGGCTGCCGAAAGCGAAAACAGGTGCTTTTGAGGATGGAGTCCGCAGGAAAGCAGAGAGGGCCAAATTGTCTGTGGCATTTGAAAGGGTTCCAGGAGGCAGTGAGAACCAGCATTACTTTTCCCCGCTGGCACCTTTGCTGTGGCAGCAAAAGCTGGACGTTTGTCTTTTTTGCTCCGGAGGTTGCCAAAAGCGAAAACAGGTGCTTTTGATGATGGAGTCCGCAGGAAAGCAGAGAGGGCCAAATTGTCTGGGGCATTTGAAAGGGTTCCAGGAGGCAGTGAGAACCAGCATTACTTTTCCCCGCTGGCACCTTTGCTGTGGCAGCAAAAGCTGGACGTTTGTCTTTTTTGCTCCGGAGGCTGCCGAAAGCAAAAATAGGTTCTTTTGAGGATGGAGTCCGCAGGAAAGCAGAGAGGGCCAAATTGTCTGTGGCATTTGAAAGGGTTCCAGGAGGCAGTGAGAACCAGCATTACTTTTCCCCGCTGGCACCTTTGCTGTGGCAGCAAAAGCTGGACGTTTGTCTTTTTTGCTCCGGAGGCTGCCGAAAGCGAAAACAGGTGCTTTTGAGGATGGAGTCCGCAGGAAAGCAGAGAGAGCCAAATTGTCTGGGGTATTTGAAGGAGTTCCAGGAGGCAGTGAGAACCAGCATTACTTTTCCCCGCTGGCACCATTGCTGTGGCAGCAAAAGCTGGACGTTTGTCTTTTTTGCTCCGGAGGCTGCCGAAAGCGAAAACAGGTGCTTTTGAGGATGGAGTCCGCAGGAAAGCAGAGAGGGCCAAATTGTCTGGGGCATTTGAAAGGGTTCCAGGAGGCAGTGAGAACCAGCATTACTTTTCCCCGCTGGCACCTTTGTTGTGGCAGCAAAAGCTGGACGTTTGTCTTTTTTGCTCCGGAGGCTGCCGAAAGCGAAAACAGGTGCTTTTGAGGATGGAGTCCGCAGGAAAGCAGAGAGAGCCAAATTGTCTGGGGCATTTGAAGGAGTTCCAGGAGGCAGTGAGAACCAGCATTACTTTTCCCTGCTGGCACGTTTGCTGTGGCAGCAAAAGCTGGACGTTTGTCTTTTTTGCTCCGGAGGCTGCCGAAAGCGAAAACAGCTGCTTTTGAGGATGGAGTCCGCAGGAAAGCAGAGAGGGCCAAATTGTCTGGGGCATTTGAAAGGGTTCCAGGAGGCAGTGAGAACCAGCATTACTTTTCCCCGCTGGCACGTTTGCTGTGGCAGCAAAAGCTGGACGTTTGTCTTTTTTGCTCCGGATGCTGCCGAAAGCGAAAACAGGTGCTTTTGAGGATGGAGTCCGCAGGAAAGCAGAGAGGGCCAAATTGTCTGGGGCATTTGAAAGGGTTCCAGGAGGCAGTGAGAACCAGCATTACTTTTCCCCGCTGGCACCTTTGCTGTGGCAGCAAAAGCTGGACGTTTGTCTTTTTTGCTCCGGAGGCTGCCGAAAGCGAAAACAGATGCTTTTGAGGATGGAGTCCGCAGGAAAGCAGAGAGGGCCAAATTGTCTGTGGCATTTGAAAGGGTTCCAGGAGGCAGTGAGAACCAGCATTACTTTTCCCCGCTGGCACCTTTGCTGTGGCAGCAAAAGCTGGCCGTTTGTCTTTTTTGCTCCGGAGGCTGCCGAAAGCGAAAACAGGTGCTTTTGAGGATGGAGTCCGCAGGAAAGCAGAGAGAGCCAAATTGTCTGTGGCATTTGAAGGAGTTCCAGGAGGCAGTGAGAACCAGCATTACTTTTCCCTGCTGGCACGTTTGCTGTGGCAGCAAAAGCTGGACGTTTGTCTTTTTTGCTCCGGAGGCTGCCGAAAGCGAAAACAGGTGCTTTTGAGGATGGAGTCCGCAGGAAAGCAGAGAGGGCCAA
This sequence comes from Vanellus vanellus, assembly GCF_965231255.1. Taxonomy (NCBI): domain Eukaryota; kingdom Metazoa; phylum Chordata; class Aves; order Charadriiformes; family Charadriidae; genus Vanellus; species Vanellus vanellus. The sequence goes on from NW_028127057.1 coordinate 34,261, forward strand.
ATTGTCTGTGGCATTTGAAAGGGTTCCAGGAGGCAGTGAGAACCAGCATTACTTTTCCCCGCTGGCACCTTTGCTGTGGCAGCAAAAGCTGGACGTTTGTCTTTTTTGCTCCGGAGGCTGCCGAAAGCGAAAACAGGTGCTTTTGAGGATGGAGTCCGCAGGAAAGCAGAGAGGGCCAAATTGTCTGGGGCATTTGAAAGGGTTCCAGGAGGCAGTGAGAACCAGCATTACTTTTCCCCGCTGGCACCTTTGCTGTGGCAGCAAAAGCTGGACGTTTGTCTTTTTTGCTCCGGAGGCTGCCGAAAGCGAAAACAGGTGCTTTTGAGGATGGAGTCCGCAGGAAAGCAGAGAGGGCCAAATTGTCTGTGGCATTTGAAAGGGTTCCAGGAGGCAGTGAGAACCAGCATTACTTTTCCCCGCTGGCACCTTTGCTGTGGCAGCAAAAGCTGGACGTTTGTCTTTTTTGCTCCGGAGGTTGCCAAAAGCGAAAACAGGTGCTTTTGAGGATGGAGTCCGCAGGAAAGCAGAGAGGGCCAAATTGTCTGGGGCATTTGAAAGGGTTCCAGGAGGCAGTGAGAACCAGCATTACTTTTCCCCGCTGGCACCTTTGCTGTGGCAGCAAAAGCTGGACGTTTGTCTTTTTTGCTCCGGAGGCTGCCGAAAGCGAAAACAGGTGCTTTTGAGGATGGAGTCCGCAGGAAAGCAGAGAGAGCCAAATTGTCTGTGGCATTTGAAGGAGTTCCAGGAGGCAGTGAGAACCAGCATTACTTTTCCCTGCTGGCACGTTTGGTGTGACAGCAAAAGCTGGACGTTTGTCTTTTTTGCTCCGGAGGCTGCCGAAAGCGAAAACAGGTGCTTTTGAGGATGGAGTCCGCAGGAAAGCAGAGAGGGCCAAATTGTCTGTGGCATTTGAAAGGGTTCCAGGAGGCAGTGAGAACCAGCATTGCTTTTCCCCGCTGGCACCTTTGTTGTGGCAGCAAAAGCTGGACGTTTGTCTTTTTTGCTCCGGAGGCTGCCGAAAGCGAAAACAGGTGCTTTTGAGGATGGAGTCCGCAGGAAAGCAGAGAGGGCCATATTGTCTTTGGCATTTAAAGAGGTTCCAGGAGGCAGTGAGGACCAGCATTACTTTTCCCCGCTGGCACCTTTGCTGCGGCAGCAAAAGCTGGACGTTTGTCTTTTTACCACCGGAGGGCGCTGAAAGTGAAAAAAGGCGCTTTTGAGGATAGAGTCCGCAGGAAAGCAGAGAGGGCCAAATTGTCTGGGGCATTTGAAAGGGTTCCAGGAGGCAGTGAGAACCAGCATTACTTTTCCCCGCTGGCACCTTTGCTGTGGCAGCAAAAGCTGGACGTTTGTCTTTTTTGCTCCGGAGGCTGCCGAAAGCGAAAACAGGTGCTTTTGAGGGTGGAGTCCGCAGGAAAGCAGAGAGGGCCAAATTGTCTGTGGCATTTGAAAGGGTTCCAGGAGGCAGTGAGAACCAGCATTACTTTTCCCCGCTGGCACCTTTGCTGTGGCAGCAAAAGCTGGACGTTTGTCTTTTTTGCTCCGGAGGCTGCCGAAAGCGAAAACAGGTGCTTTTGAGGATGGAGTCCGCAGGAAAGCAGAGAGGGCCAAATTGTCTGGGGCATTTGAAAGGGTTCCAGGAGGCAGTGAGAACCAGCATTACTTTTCCCCGCTGGCACCTTTGCTGTGGCAGCAAAAGCTGGACGTTTGTCTTTTTTGCTCCGGAGGTTGCCGAAAGCGAAAAAAGGTGCTTTTGAGGATGGAGTCCGCAGGAAAGCAGAGAGGGCCAAATTGTCTGTGGCATTTGAAACGGTTCCAGGAGGCAGTGAGAACCAGCATTACTTTTCCCCGCTGGCACCTTTGCTGTGGCAGCAAAAGCTGGACGTTTGTCTTTTTTGCTCCAGAGGTTGCCAAAAGCGAAAACAGGTGCTTTTGAGGATGGAGTCCGCAGGAAAGCAGAGAGGGCCAAATTGTCTGGGGCATTTGAAAGGGTTCCAGGAGGCAGTGAGAACCAGCATTACTTTTCCCCGCTGGCACCTTTGTTGTGGCAGCAAAAGCTGGACGTTTGTCTTTTTTGCTCCGGAGGCTGCCGAAAGCGAAAATAGGTTCTTTTGAGGATGGAGTCCGCAGGAAAGCAGAGAGGGCCAAATTGTCTGTGGCATTTGAAAGGGTTCCAGGAGGCAGTGAGAACCAGCATTACTTTTCCCCGCTGGCACCTTTGCTGTGGCAGCAAAAGCTGGACGTTTGTCTTTTTTGCTCCAGAGGTTGCCAAAAGCGAAAACAGGTGCTTTTGAGGATGGAGTCCGCAGGAAAGCAGAGAGGGCCAAATTGTCTGGGGCATTTGAAAGGGTTCCAGGAGGCAGTGAGAACCAGCATTACTTTTCCCCGCTGGCACCTTTGTTGTGGCAGCAAAAGCTGGACGTTTGTCTTTTTTGCTCCGGAGGCTGCCGAAAGCGAAAATAGGTTCTTTTGAGGATGGAGTCCGCAGGAAAGCAGAGAGGGCCAAATTGTCTGTGGCATTTGAAAGGGTTCCAGGAGGCAGTGAGAACCAGCATTACTTTTCCCCGCTGGCACCTTTGCTGTGGCAGCAAAAGCTGGACGTTTGTCTTTTTTGCTCCGGAGGCTGCCGAAAGCGAAAACAGGTGCTTTTGATGATGGAGTCCGCAGGAAAGCAGAGAGGGCCAAATTGTCTTTGGCATTTAAAGAGGTTCCAGGAGGCAGTGAGGACCAGCATTACTTTTCCCCGCTGGCACCTTTGCTGCGGCAGCAAAAGCTGGACGTTTGTCTTTTTACCACCGGAGGGCGCTGAAAGTGAAAAAAGGCGCTTTTGAGGATAGAGTCCGCAGGAAAGCAGAGAGGGCCAAATTGTCTGGGGCATTTGAAAGGGTTCCAGGAGGCAGTGAGAACCAGCATTACTTTTCCCCGCTGGCACCTTTGCTGTGGCAGCAAAAGCTGGACGTTTGTCTTTTTTGCTCCGGAGGCTGCCGAAAGCGAAAACAGGTGCTTTTGAGGATGGAGTCCGCAGGAAAGCAGAGAGGGCCAAATTGTCTCTGGCATTTGAAAGGGTTCCAGGAGGCAGTGAGAACCAGCATTACTTTTCCCCGCTGGCACCTTTGTTGTGGCAGCAAAAGCTGGACGTTTGTCTTTTTTGATCCGGAGGCTGCCGAAAGCGAAAACAGGTGCTTTTGAGGATGGAGTCCGCAGGAAAGCAGAGAGGGCCAAATTGTCTGGGGCATTTGAAAGGGTTCCAGGAGGCAGTGAGAACCAGCATTACTTTTCCCCGCTGGCACCTTTGCTGTGGCAGCAAAAGCTGGACGTTTGTCTTTTTTGCTCCGGAGGCTGCCGAAAGCGAAAACAGGTGCTTTTGAGGATGGAGTCCGCAGGAAAGCAGAGAGGGCCAAATTGTCTGTGGCATTTGAAAGGGTTCCAGGAGGCAGTGAGAACCAGCATTACTTTTCCCCGCTGGCACCTTTGCTGTGGCAGCAAAAGCTGGACGTTTGTCTTTTTTGCTCCGGAGGTTGCCAAAAGCGAAAACAGGTGCTTTTGATGATGGAGTCCGCAGGAAAGCAGAGAGGGCCAAATTGTCTGTGGCATTTGAAAGGGTTCCAGGAGGCAGTGAGAACCAGCATTACTTTTCCCCGCTGGCACCTTTGCTGTGGCAGCAAAAGCTGGACGTTTGTCTTTTTTGCTCCGGAGGCTGCCGAAAGCGAAAACAGGTGCTTTTGAGGATGGAGTCCGCAGGAAAGCAGAGAGAGCCAAATTGTCTGGGGTATTTGAAGGAGTTCCAGGAGGCAGTGAGAACCAGCATTACTTTTCCCCGCTGGCACCTTTGCTGTGGCAGCAAAAGCTGGACGTTTGTCTTTTTTGCTCCGGAGGCTGCCGAAAGCGAAAACAGGTGCTTTTGAGGATGGAGTCCGCAGGAAAGCAGAGAGGGCCAAATTGTCTGGGGCATTTGAAAGGGTTCCAGGAGGCAGTGAGAACCAGCATTACTTTTCCCCGCTGGCACCTTTGTTGTGGCAGCAAAAGCTGGACGTTTGTCTTTTTTGCTCCGGAGGCTGCCGAAAGCGAAAACAGGTGCTTTTGAGGATGGAGTCCGCAGGAAAGCAGAGAGAGCCAAATTGTCTGGGGCATTTGAAGGAGTTCCAGGAGGCAGTGAGAACCAGCATTACTTTTCCCCGCTGGCACCTTTGCTGTGGCAGCAAAAGCTGGACGTTTGTCTTTTTTGCTCCGGAGGCTGCCGAAAGCGAAAACAGGTGCTTTTGAGGATGGAGTCCGCAGGAAAGCAGAGAGGGCCAAATTGTCTGTGGCATTTGAAAGGGTTCCAGGAGGCAGTGAGAACCAGCATTACTTTTCCCCGCTGGCACCTTTGCTGTGGCAGCAAAAGCTGGACGTTTGTCTTTTTTGCTCCGGAGGCTGCCGAAAGCAAAAATAGGTTCTTTTGAGGATGGAGTCCGCAGGAAAGCAGAGAGGGCCAAATTGTCTGTGGCATTTGAAAGGGTTCCAGGAGGCAGTGAGAACCAGCATTACTTTTCCCCGCTGGCACCTTTGCTGTGGCAGCAAAAGCTGGACGTTTGTCTTTTTTGCTCCGGAGGCTGCCGAAAGCGAAAACAGGTGCTTTTGAGGATGGAGTCCGCAGGAAAGCAGAGAGAGCCAAATTGTCTGGGGTATTTGAAGGAGTTCCAGGAGGCAGTGAGAACCAGCATTACTTTTCCCCGCTGGCACCTTTGCTGTGGCAGCAAAAGCTGGACGTTTGTCTTTTTTGCTCCGGAGGCTGCCGAAAGCGAAAACAGGTGCTTTTGAGGATGGAGTCCGCAGGAAAGCAGAGAGGGCCAAATTGTCTGGGGCATTTGAAAGGGTTCCAGGAGGCAGTGAGAACCAGCATTACTTTTCCCCGCTGGCACCTTTGCTGTGGCAGCAAAAGCTGGACGTTTGTCTTTTTTGCTCCGGAGGCTGCCGAAAGCGAAAACAGGTGCTTTTGAGGATGGAGTCCGCAGGAAAGCAGAGAGGGCCAAATTGTCTGGGGCATTTGAAAGGGTTCCAGGAGGCAGTGAGAACCAGCATTACTTTTCCCCGCTGGCACCTTTGTTGTGGCAGCAAAAGCTGGACGTTTGTCTTTTTTGCTCCGGAGGCTGCCGAAAGCGAAAACAGGTGCTTTTGAGGATGGAGTCCGCAGGAAAGCAGAGAGGGCCAAATTGTCTGGGGCATTTGAAAGGGTTCCAGGAGGCAGTGAGAACCAGCATTACTTTTCCCCGCTGGCACCTTTGCTGTGGCAGCAAAAGCTGGACATTTGTCTTTTTTGCTCCGGAGGCTGCCGAAAGCGAAAACAGGTGCTTTTGAGGATGGAGTCCGCAGGAAAGCAGAGAGGGCCAAATTGTCTGTGGCATTTGAAAGGGTTCCAGGAGGCAGTGAGAACCAGCATTACTTTTCCCCGCTGGCACCTTTGCTGTGGCAGCAAAAGCTGGACGTTTGTCTTTTTTGCTCCGGAGGCTGCCGAAAGCGAAAACAGGTGCTTTTGAGGATGGAGTCCGCAGGAAAGCAGAGAGGGCCAAATTGTCTGGGGCATTTGAAAGGGTTCCAGGAGGCAGTGAGAACCAGCATTACTTTTCCCCGCTGGCACCTTTGCTGTGGCAGCAAAAGCTGGACGTTTGTCTTTTTTGCTCCGGAGGCTGCCGAAAGCGAAAACAGGTGCTTTTGAGGATGGAGTCCGCAGGAAAGCAGAGAGGGCCAAATTGTCTGTGGCATTTGAAAGGGTTCCAGGAGGCAGTGAGAACCAGCATTACTTTTCCCCGCTGGCACCTTTGCTGTGGCAGCAAAAGCTGGACGTTTGTCTTTTTTGCTCCGGAGGCTGCCGAAAGCGAAAACAGGTGCTTTTGAGGATGGAGTCCGCAGGAAAGCAGAGAGAGCCAAATTGTCTGTGGCATTTGAAGGAGTTCCAGGAGGCAGTGAGAACCAGCATTACTTTTCCCTGCTGGCACGTTTGCTGTGGCAGCAAAAGCTGGACGTTTGTCTTTTTTGCTCCGGAGGCTGCCAAAAGCGAAAACAGGTGCTTTTGAGGATGGAGTCCGCAGGAAAGCAGAGAGGGCCAAATTGTCTGTGGCATTTGAAAGGGTTCCAGGAGGCAGTGAGAACCAGCATTACTTTTCCCCGCTGGCACCTTTGCTGTGGCAGCAAAAGCTGGACGTTTGTCTTTTTTGCTCCGGAGGCTGCCGAAAGCGAAAACAGGTGCTTTTGAGGATGGAGTCCGCAGGAAAGCAGAGAGGGCCAAATTGTCTGTGGCATTTGAAAGGGTTCCAGGAGGCAGTGAGAACCAGCATTACTTTTCCCCGCTGGCACATTTGCTGTGCCAGCAAAAGCTGGACGTTTGTCTTTTTTGCTCCGGAGGCTGCCGAAAGCGAAAACAGGTGCTTTTGAGGATGGAGTCCGCAGGAAAGCAGAGAGGGCCAAATTGTCTTTGGCATTTAAAGAGGTTCCAGGAGGCAGTGAGGACCAGCATTACTTTTCCCCGCTGGCACCTTTGCTGCGGCAGCAAAAGCTGGACGTTTGTCTTTTTACCACCGGAGGGCGCTGAAAGTGAAAAAAGGCGCTTTTGAGGATAGAGTCCGCAGGAAAGCAGAGAGGGCCAAATTGTCTGGGGCATTTGAAAGGGTTCCAGGAGGCAGTGAGAACCAGCATTACTTTTCCCCGCTGGCACCTTTGCTGTGGCAGCAAAAGCTGGACGTTTGTCTTTTTTGCTCCGGAGGCTGCCGAAAGCGAAAACAGGTGCTTTTGAGGGTGGAGTCCGCAGGAAAGCAGAGAGGGCCAAATTGTCTGTGGCATTTGAAAGGGTTCCAGGAGGCAGTGAGAACCAGCATTACTTTTCCCCGCTGGCACCTTTGCTGTGGCAGCAAAAGCTGGACGTTTGTCTTTTTTGCTCCGGAGGCTGCCGAAAGCGAAAACAGGTGCTTTTGAGGATGGAGTCCGCAGGAAAGCAGAGAGGGCCAAATTGTCTGGGGCATTTGAAAGGGTTCCAGGAGGCAGTGAGAACCAGCATTACTTTTCCCCGCTGGCACCTTTGCTGTGGCAGCAAAAGCTGGACGTTTGTCTTTTTTGCTCCGGAGGTTGCCGAAAGCGAAAACAGGTGCTTTTGAGGATGGAGTCCGCAGGAAAGCAGAGAGGGCCAAATTGTCTGTGGCATTTGAAAGGGTTCCAGGAGGCAGTGAGAACCAGCATTACTTTTCCCCGCTGGCACCTTTGCTGTGGCAGCAAAAGCTGGACGTTTGTCTTTTTTGCTCCAGAGGTTGCCAAAAGCGAAAACAGGTGCTTTTGAGGATGGAGTCCGCAGGAAAGCAGAGAGGGCCAAATTGTCTGGGGCATTTGAAAGGGTTCCAGGAGGCAGTGAGAACCAGCATTACTTTTCCCCGCTGGCACCTTTGTTGTGGCAGCAAAAGCTGGACGTTTGTCTTTTTTGCTCCGGAGGCTGCCGAAAGCGAAAATAGGTTCTTTTGAGGATGGAGTCCGCAGGAAAGCAGAGAGGGCCAAATTGTCTGTGGCATTTGAAAGGGTTCCAGGAGGCAGTGAGAACCAGCATTACTTTTCCCCGCTGGCACCTTTGCTGTGGCAGCAAAAGCTGGACGTTTGTCTTTTTTGCTCCAGAGGTTGCCAAAAGCGAAAACAGGTGCTTTTGAGGATGGAGTCCGCAGGAAAGCAGAGAGGGCCAAATTGTCTGGGGCATTTGAAAGGGTTCCAGGAGGCAGTGAGAACCAGCATTACTTTTCCCCGCTGGCACCTTTGTTGTGGCAGCAAAAGCTGGACGTTTGTCTTTTTTGCTCCGGAGGCTGCCGAAAGCGAAAATAGGTTCTTTTGAGGATGGAGTCCGCAGGAAAGCAGAGAGGGCCAAATTGTCTGTGGCATTTGAAAGGGTTCCAGGAGGCAGTGAGAACCAGCATTACTTTTCCCCGCTGGCACCTTTGCTGTGGCAGCAAAAGCTGGACGTTTGTCTTTTTTGCTCCGGAGGCTGCCGAAAGCGAAAACAGGTGCTTTTGATGATGGAGTCCGCAGGAAAGCAGAGAGGGCCAAATTGTCTTTGGCATTTAAAGAGGTTCCAGGAGGCAGTGAGGACCAGCATTACTTTTCCCCGCTGGCACCTTTGCTGCGGCAGCAAAAGCTGGACGTTTGTCTTTTTACCACCGGAGGGCGCTGAAAGTGAAAAAAGGCGCTTTTGAGGATAGAGTCCGCAGGAAAGCAGAGAGGGCCAAATTGTCTGGGGCATTTGAAAGGGTTCCAGGAGGCAGTGAGAACCAGCATTACTTTTCCCCGCTGGCACCTTTGCTGTGGCAGCAAAAGCTGGACGTTTGTCTTTTTTGCTCCGGAGGCTGCCGAAAGCGAAAACAGGTGCTTTTGAGGATGGAGTCCGCAGGAAAGCAGAGAGGGCCAAATTGTCTCTGGCATTTGAAAGGGTTCCAGGAGGCAGTGAGAACCAGCATTACTTTTCCCCGCTGGCACCTTTGTTGTGGCAGCAAAAGCTGGACGTTTGTCTTTTTTGATCCGGAGGCTGCCGAAAGCGAAAACAGGTGCTTTTGAGGATGGAGTCCGCAGGAAAGCAGAGAGGGCCAAATTGTCTGGGGCATTTGAAAGGGTTCCAGGAGGCAGTGAGAACCAGCATTACTTTTCCCCGCTGGCACCTTTGCTGTGGCAGCAAAAGCTGGACGTTTGTCTTTTTTGCTCCGGAGGCTGCCGAAAGCGAAAACAGGTGCTTTTGAGGATGGAGTCCGCAGGAAAGCAGAGAGGGCCAAATTGTCTGTGGCATTTGAAAGGGTTCCAGGAGGCAGTGAGAACCAGCATTACTTTTCCCCGCTGGCACCTTTGCTGTGGCAGCAAAAGCTGGACGTTTGTCTTTTTTGCTCCGGAGGTTGCCAAAAGCGAAAACAGGTGCTTTTGATGATGGAGTCCGCAGGAAAGCAGAGAGGGCCAAATTGTCTGTGGCATTTGAAAGGGTTCCAGGAGGCAGTGAGAACCAGCATTACTTTTCCCCGCTGGCACCTTTGCTGTGGCAGCAAAAGCTGGACGTTTGTCTTTTTTGCTCCGGAGGCTGCCGAAAGCAAAAATAGGTTCTTTTGAGGATGGAGTCCGCAGGAAAGCAGAGAGGGCCAAATTGTCTGTGGCATTTGAAAGGGTTCCAGGAGGCAGTGAGAACCAGCATTACTTTTCCCCGCTGGCACCTTTGCTGTGGCAGCAAAAGCTGGACGTTTGTCTTTTTTGCTCCGGAGGCTGCCGAAAGCGAAAACAGGTGCTTTTGAGGATGGAGTCCGCAGGAAAGCAGAGAGAGCCAAATTGTCTGGGGTATTTGAAGGAGTTCCAGGAGGCAGTGAGAACCAGCATTACTTTTCCCCGCTGGCACCTTTGCTGTGGCAGCAAAAGCTGGACGTTTGTCTTTTTTGCTCCGGAGGCTGCCGAAAGCGAAAACAGGTGCTTTTGAGGATGGAGTCCGCAGGAAAGCAGAGAGGGCCAAATTGTCTGGGGCATTTGAAAGGGTTCCAGGAGGCAGTGAGAACCAGCATTACTTTTCCCCGCTGGCACCTTTGTTGTGGCAGCAAAAGCTGGACGTTTGTCTTTTTTGCTCCGGAGGCTGCCGAAAGCGAAAACAGGTGCTTTTGAGGATGGAGTCCGCAGGAAAGCAGAGAGAGCCAAATTGTCTGGGGCATTTGAAGGAGTTCCAGGAGGCAGTGAGAACCAGCATTACTTTTCCCCGCTGGCACCTTTGCTGTGGCAGCAAAAGCTGGACGTTTGTCTTTTTTGCTCCGGAGGCTGCCGAAAGCGAAAACAGGTGCTTTTGAGGATGGAGTCCGCAGGAAAGCAGAGAGGGCCAAATTGTCTGTGGCATTTGAAAGGGTTCCAGGAGGCAGTGAGAACCAGCATTACTTTTCCCCGCTGGCACCTTTGCTGTGGCAGCAAAAGCTGGACGTTTGTCTTTTTTGCTCCGGAGGCTGCCGAAAGCAAAAATAGGTTCTTTTGAGGATGGAGTCCGCAGGAAAGCAGAGAGGGCCAAATTGTCTGTGGCATTTGAAAGGGTTCCAGGAGGCAGTGAGAACCAGCATTACTTTTCCCCGCTGGCACCTTTGCTGTGGCAGCAAAAGCTGGACGTTTGTCTTTTTTGCTCCGGAGGCTGCCGAAAGCGAAAACAGGTGCTTTTGAGGATGGAGTCCGCAGGAAAGCAGAGAGAGCCAAATTGTCTGGGGTATTTGAAGGAGTTCCAGGAGGCAGTGAGAACCAGCATTACTTTTCCCCGCTGGCACCTTTGCTGTGGCAGCAAAAGCTGGACGTTTGTCTTTTTTGCTCCGGAGGCTGCCGAAAGCGAAAACAGGTGCTTTTGAGGATGGAGTCCGCAGGAAAGCAGAGAGGGCCAAATTGTCTGGGGCATTTGAAAGGGTTCCAGGAGGCAGTGAGAACCAGCATTACTTTTCCCCGCTGGCACCTTTGTTGTGGCAGCAAAAGCTGGACGTTTGTCTTTTTTGCTCCGGAGGCTGCCGAAAGCGAAAACAGGTGCTTTTGAGGATGGAGTCCGCAGGAAAGCAGAGAGGGCCAAATTGTCTGGGGCATTTGAAAGGGTTCCAGGAGGCAGTGAGAACCAGCATTACTTTTCCCCGCTGGCACCTTTGTTGTGGCAGCAAAAGCTGGACGTTTGTCTTTTTTGCTCCGGAGGCTGCCGAAAGCGAAAACAGGTGCTTTTGAGGATGGAGTCCGCAGGAAAGCAGAGAGGGCCAAATTGTCTGGGGCATTTGAAAGGGTTCCAGGAGGCAGTGAGAACCAGCATTACTTTTCCCCGCTGGCACCTTTGCTGTGGCAGCAAAAGCTGGACGTTTGTCTTTTTTGCTCCGGAGGCTGCCGAAAGCGAAAACAGGTGCTTTTGAGGATGGAGTCCGCAGGAAAGCAGAGAGGGCCAAATTGTCTGTGGCATTTGAAAGGGTTCCAGGAGGCAGTGAGAACCAGCATTACTTTTCCCCGCTGGCACCTTTGCTGTGGCAGCAAAAGCTGGACGTTTGTCTTTTTTGCTCCGGAGGCTGCCGAAAGCGAAAACAGGTGCTTTTGAGGATGGAGTCCGCAGGAAAGCAGAGAGGGCCAAATTGTCTGGGGCATTTGAAAGGGTTCCAGGAGGCAGTGAGAACCAGCATTACTTTTCCCCGCTGGCACCTTTGCTGTGGCAGCAAAAGCTGGACGTTTGTCTTTTTTGCTCCGGAGGCTGCCGAAAGCGAAAACAGGTGCTTTTGAGGATGGAGTCCGCAGGAAAGCAGAGAGGGCCAAATTGTCTGTGGCATTTGAAAGGGTTCCAGGAGGCAGTGAGAACCAGCATTACTTTTCCCCGCTGGCACCTTTGCTGTGGCAGCAAAAGCTGGACGTTTGTCTTTTTTGCTCCGGAGGCTGCCGAAAGCGAAAACAGGTGCTTTTGAGGATGGAGTCCGCAGGAAAGCAGAGAGAGCCAAATTGTCTGTGGCATTTGAAGGAGTTCCAGGAGGCAGTGAGAACCAGCATTACTTTTCCCTGCTGGCACGTTTGCTGTGGCAGCAAAAGCTGGACGTTTGTCTTTTTTGCTCCGGAGGCTGCCAAAAGCGAAAACAGGTGCTTTTGAGGATGGAGTCCGCAGGAAAGCAGAGAGGGCCAAATTGTCTGTGGCATTTGAAAGGGTTCCAGGAGGCAGTGAGAACCAGCATTACTTTTCCGCGCTGGCACCTTTGTTGTGGCAGCAAAAGCTGGACGTTTGTCTTTTTTGCTCCGGAGGCTGCCGAAAGCGAAAACAGGTGCTTTTGAGGATGGAGTCCGCAGGAAAGCAGAGAGGGCCAAATTGTCTTTGGCATTTAAAGAGGTTCTAGGAGGCAGTGAGGACCAGCATTACTTTTCCCCGCTGGCACCTTTGCTGCGGCAGCAAAAGCTGGACGTTTGTCTTTTTACCACCGGAGGGCGCTGAAAGTGAAAAAAGGCGCTTTTGAGGATAGAGTCCGCAGGAAAGCAGAGAGGGCCAAATTGTCTGGGGCATTTGAAAGGGTTCCAGGAGGCAGTGAGAACCAGCATTACTTTTCCCCGCTGGCACCTTTGCTGTGGCAGCAAAAGCTGGACGTTTGTCTTTTTTGCTCCGGAGGCTGCCGAAAGCGAAAACAGGTGCTTTTGATGATGGAGTCCGCAGGAAAGCAGAGAGGGCCAAATTGTCTGTGGCATTTGAAAGGGTTCCAGGAGGCAGTGAGAACCAGCATTACTTTTCCCCGCTGGCAACTTTGCTGTGGCAGCAAAAGCTGGACGTTTGTCTTTTTTGCTCCGGAGGCTGCCGAAAGCGAAAACAGGTGCTTTTGAGGATGGAGTCCGCAGGAAAGCAGAGAGGGCCAAATTGTCTGTGGCATTTGAAAGGGTTCCAGGAGGCAGTGAGAACCAGCATTACTTTTCCCCGCTGGCACCTTTGTTGTGGCAGCAAAAGCTGGACGTTTGTCTTTTTTGCTCCGGAGGTTGCCGAAAGCGAAAACAGGTGCTTTTGAGGATGGAGTCCGCAGGAAAGCAGAGAGGGCCAAATTGTCTGTGGCATTTGAAAGGGTTCCAGGAGGCAGTGAGAACCAGCATTACTTTTCCCCGCTGGCACCTTTGCTGTGGCAGCAAAAGCTGGACGTTTGTCTTTTTTGCTCCAGAGGTTGCCAAAAGCGAAAACAGGTGCTTTTGAGGATGGAGTCCGCAGGAAAGCAGAGAGGGCCAAATTGTCTGTGGCATTTGAAAGGGTTCCAGGAGGCAGTGAGAACCAGCATTACTTTTCCCCGCTGGCACCTTTGCTGTGGCAGCAAAAGCTGGACGTTTGTCTTTTTTGCTCCGGAGGCTGCCGAAAGCGAAAATAGATTCTTTTGAGGATGGAGTCCGCAGGAAAGCAGAGAGGGCCAAATTGTCTGTGGCATTTGAAAGGGTTCCAGGAGGCAGTGAGAACCAGCATTACTTTTCCCCGCTGGCACCTTTGCTGTGGCAGCAAAAGCTGGACGTTTGTCTTTTTTGCTCCGGAGGCTGCCGAAAGCGAAAACAGGTGCTTTTGAGGATGGAGTCCGCAGGAAAGCAGAGAGAGCCAAATTGTCTGGGGCATTTGAAGGAGTTCCAGGAGGCAGTGAGAACCAGCATTACTTTTCCCTGCTGGCACGTTTGCTGTGGCAGCAAAAGCTGGACGTTTGTCTTTTTTGCTCCGGAGGCTGCCGAAAGCGAAAACAGGTGCTTTTGAGGATGGAGTCCGCAGGAAAGCAGAGAGGGCCAAATTGTCTGTGGCATTTGAAAGGGTTCCAGGAGGCAGTGAGAACCAGCATTACTTTTCCCCGCTGGCACCTTTGCTGTGGCAGCAAAAGCTGGACGTTTGTCTTTTTTGCTCCGGAGGCTGCCGAAAGCGAAACAGGTGCTTTTGAGGATGTAGTCCGCAGGAAAGCAGAGAGGGCCAAATTGTCTGGGGCATTTGAAAGGGTTCCAGGAGGCAGTGAGAACCAGCATTACTTTTCCCCGCTGGCACCTTTGCTGTGGCAGCAAAAGCTGGACGTTTGTCTTTTTTGCTCCGGAGGCTGCCGAAAGCGAAAACAGGTGCTTTTGAGGATGGAGTCCGCAGGAAAGCAGAGAGGGCCAAATTGTCTGTGGCATTTGAAAGGGTTCCAGGAGGCAGTGAGAACCAGCATTACTTTTCCCCGCTGGCACCTTTGCTGTGGCAGCAAAAGCTGGACGTTTGTCTTTTTTGCTCCGGAGGTTGCCAAAAGCGAAAACAGGTGCTTTTGATGATGGAGTCCGCAGGAAAGCAGAGAGGGCCAAATTGTCTGTGGCATTTGAAAGGGTTCCAGGAGGCAGTGAGAACCAGCATTACTTTTCCCCGCTGGCACCTTTGCTGTGGCAGCAAAAGCTGGACGTTTGTCTTTTTTGCTCCGGAGGCTGCCGAAAGCAAAAATAGGTTCTTTTGAGGATGGAGTCCGCAGGAAAGCAGAGAGGGCCAAATTGTCTGTGGCATTTGAAAGGGTTCCAGGAGGCAGTGAGAACCAGCATTACTTTTCCCCGCTGGCACCTTTGCTGTGGCAGCAAAAGCTGGACGTTTGTCTTTTTTGCTCCGGAGGCTGCCGAAAGCGAAAACAGGTGCTTTTGAGGATGGAGTCCGCAGGAAAGCAGAGAGAGCCAAATTGTCTGGGGTATTTGAAGGAGTTCCAGGAGGCAGTGAGAACCAGCATTACTTTTCCCCGCTGGCACCTTTGCTGTGGCAGCAAAAGCTGGACGTTTGTCTTTTTTGCTCCGGAGGCTGCCGAAAGCGAAAACAGGTGCTTTTGAGGATGGAGTCCGCAGGAAAGCAGAGAGGGCCAAATTGTCTGGGGCATTTGAAAGGGTTCCAGGAGGCAGTGAGAACCAGCATTACTTTTCCCCGCTGGCACCTTTGTTGTGGCAGCAAAAGCTGGACGTTTGTCTTTTTTGCTCCGGAGGCTGCCGAAAGCGAAAACAGGTGCTTTTGAGGATGGAGTCCGCAGGAAAGCAGAGAGAGCCAAATTGTCTGGGGCATTTGAAGGAGTTCCAGGAGGCAGTGAGAACCAGCATTACTTTTCCCCGCTGGCACCTTTGCTGTGGCAGCAAAAGCTGGACGTTTGTCTTTTTTGCTCCGGAGGCTGCCGAAAGCGAAAACAGGTGCTTTTGAGGATGGAGTCCGCAGGAAAGCAGAGAGGGCCAAATTGTCTGGGGCATTTGAAAGGGTTCCAGGAGGCAGTGAGAACCAGCATTACTTTTCCCCGCTGGCACCTTTGTTGTGGCAGCAAAAGCTGGACGTTTGTCTTTTTTGCTCCAGAGGCTGCCGAAAGCGAAAACAGGTGCTTTTGAGGATGGAGTCCGCAGGAAAGCAGAGAGGGCCAAATTGTCTGGGGCATTTGAAAGGGTTCCAGGAGGCAGTGAGAACCAGCATTACTTTTCCCCGCTGGCACCTTTGCTGTGGCAGCAAAAGCTGGACGTTTGTCTTTTTTGCTCCGGAGGCTGCCGAAAGCGAAAACAGGTGCTTTTGAGGATGGAGTCCGCAGGAAAGCAGAGAGGGCCAAATTGTCTGTGGCATTTGAAAGGGTTCCAGGAGGCAGTGAGAACCAGCATTACTTTTCCCCGCTGGCACCTTTGCTGCGGCAGCAAAAGCTGGACGTTTGTCTTTTTACCACCGGAGGGCGCTGAAAGTGAAAAAAGGCGCTTTTGAGGATAGAGTCCGCAGGAAAGCAGAGAGGGCCAAATTGTCTGGGGCATTTGAAAGGGTTCCAGGAGGCAGTGAGAACCAGCATTACTTTTCCCCGCTGGCACCTTTGCTGTGGCAGCAAAAGCTGGACGTTTGTCTTTTTTGCTCCGGAGGCTGCCGAAAGCGAAAACAGGTGCTTTTGAGGGTGGAGTCCGCAGGAAAGCAGAGAGGGCCAAATTGTCTGTGGCATTTGAAAGGGTTCCAGGAGGCAGTGAGAACCAGCATTACTTTTCCCCGCTGGCAACTTTGCTGTGGCAGCAAAAGCTGGACGTTTGTCTTTTTTGCTCCGGAGGCTGCCGAAAGCGAAAACAGGTGCTTTTGAGGATGGAGTCCGCAGGAAAGCAGAGAGGGCCAAATTGTCTGTGGCATTTGAAAGGGTTCCAGGAGGCAGTGAGAACCAGCATTACTTTTCCCCGCTGGCACCTTTGTTGTGGCAGCAAAAGCTGGACGTTTGTCTTTTTTGCTCCGGAGGTTGCCGAAAGCGAAAACAGGTGCTTTTGAGGATGGAGTCCGCAGGAAAGCAGAGAGGGCCAAATTGTCTGTGGCATTTGAAAGGGTTCCAGGAGGCAGTGAGAACCAGCATTACTTTTCCCCGCTGGCACCTTTGCTGTGGCAGCAAAAGCTGGACGTTTGTCTTTTTTGC
Source organism: Vanellus vanellus (assembly GCF_965231255.1). Lineage (NCBI taxonomy): Eukaryota > Metazoa > Chordata > Aves > Charadriiformes > Charadriidae > Vanellus > Vanellus vanellus. Next base: position 50,121 of record NW_028127057.1, read on the forward strand.
TCCAGAGGTTGCCAAAAGCGAAAACAGGTGCTTTTGAGGATGGAGTCCGCAGGAAAGCAGAGAGGGCCAAATTGTCTGGGGCATTTGAAAGGGTTCCAGGAGGCAGTGAGAACCAGCATTACTTTTCCCCGTTGGCACCTTTGCTGTGGCAGCAAAAGCTGGACGTTTGTCTTTTTTGCTCCGGAGGCTGCCGAAAGCGAAAATAGGTTCTTTTGAGGATGGAGTCCGCAGGAAAGCAGAGAGGGCCAAATTGTCTGTGGCATTTGAAAGGGTTCCAGGAGGCAGTGAGAACCAGCATTACTTTTCCCCGCTGGCACCTTTGCTGTGGCAGCAAAAGCTGGACGTTTGTCTTTTTTGCTCCGGAGGCTGCCGAAAGCGAAAACAGGTGCTTTTGAGGATGGAGTCCGCAGGAAAGCAGAGAGAGCCAAATTGTCTGGGGCATTTGAAGGAGTTCCAGGAGGCAGTGAGAACCAGCATTACTTTTCCCTGCTGGCACGTTTGCTGTGGCAGCAAAAGCTGGACGTTTGTCTTTTTTGCTCCGGAGGCTGCCGAAAGCGAAAACAGGTGCTTTTGAGGATGGAGTCCGCAGGAAAGCAGAGAGGGCCAAATTGTCTGTGGCATTTGAAAGGGTTCCAGGAGGCAGTGAGAACCAGCATTACTTTTCCCCGCTGGCACCTTTGCTGTGGCAGCAAAAGCTGGACGTTTGTCTTTTTTGCTCCGGAGGCTGCCGAAAGCGAAACAGGTGCTTTTGAGGATGGAGTCCGCAGGAAAGCAGAGAGGGCCAAATTGTCTGGGGCATTTGAAAGGGTTCCAGGAGGCAGTGAGAACCAGCATTACTTTTCCCCGCTGGCACCTTTGCTGTGGCAGCAAAAGCTGGACGTTTGTCTTTTTTGCTCCGGAGGCTGCCGAAAGCGAAAACAGGTGCTTTTGAGGATGGAGTCCGCAGGAAAGCAGAGAGGGCCAAATTGTCTGTGGCATTTGAAAGGGTTCCAGGAGGCAGTGAGAACCAGCATTACTTTTCCCCGCTGGCACCTTTGCTGTGGCAGCAAAAGCTGGACGTTTGTCTTTTTTGCTCCGGAGGCTGCCGAAAGCGAAAACAGGTGCTTTTGAGGATGGAGTCCGCAGGAAAGCAGAGAGGGCCAAATTGTCTGAGGCATTTGAAGAGGTTCCAGGAGGCAGTGAGAACCAGCATTACTTTTCCCCGCTGGCACCTTTGCTGTAGCAGCAAAAGCTGGACGTTTGTCTTTTTTGCTCCGGAGGCTGCCGAAAGCGAAAACAGGTGCTTTTGAGGATGGAGTCCGCAGGAAAGCAGAGAGGGCCAAATTGTCTGGGGCATTTGAAAGGGTTCCAGGAGGCAGTGAGAACCAGCATTACTTTTCCCCGCTGGCACCTTTGCTGTGGCAGCAAAAGCTGGACGTTTGTCTTTTTTGCTCCGGAGGCTGCTGAAAGCGAAACAGGTGCTTTTGAGGATGGAGTCCGCAGGAAAGCAGAGAGGGCCAAATTGTCTGAGGCATTTGAAGAGGTTCCAGGAGGCAGTGAGAACCAGCATTACTTTTCCCCGCTGGCACCTTTGCTGTAGCAGCAAAAGCTGGACGTTTGTCTTTTTTGCTCCGGAGGCTGCCGAAAGCGAAAACAGGTGCTTTTGAGGATGGAGTCCGCAGGAAAGCAGAGAGGGCCAAATTGTCTGTGGCATTTGAAAGGGTTCCAGGAGGCAGTGAGAACCAGCATTACTTTTCCCCGCTGGCACCTTTGCTGTGGCAGCAAAAGCTGGACGTTTGTCTTTTTTGCTCCGGAGGTTGCCAAAAGCGAAACAGGTGCTTTTGAGGATGGAGTCCGCAGGAAAGCAGAGAGGGCCAAATTGTCTGGGGCATTTGAAAGGGTTCCAGGAGGCAGTGAGAACCAGCATTACTTTTCCCCGCTGGCACCTTTGCTGTGGCAGCAAAAGCTGGACGTTTGTCTTTTTTGCTCCGGAGGCTGCCGAAAGCGAAAATAGGTTCTTTTGAGGATGGAGTCCGCAGGAAAGCAGAGAGGGCCAAATTGTCTGTGGCATTTGAAAGGTTCCAGGAGGCAGTGAGAACCAGCATTACTTTTCCTCGCTGGCACCTTTGCTGTGGCAGCAAAAGCTGGACGTTTGTCTTTTTACCACCGGAGGGCGCCGAAAGTGAAAAAAGGCGCTTTTGAGGATAGAGTCCGCAGGAAAGCAGAGAGGGCCAAATCGTCTGTGGCATTTGATAGGGTTCCAGGAGGCAGTGAGAACCAGCATTACTTTTCCCCGCTGGCACCTTTGCTGTGGCAGCAAAAGCTGGACGTTTGTCTTTTTTGCTCCGGAGGCTGCCGAAAGCGAAAACAGGTTCTTTTGAGGATGGAGTCCGCAGGAAAGCAGAGAGGGCCAAATTGTCTCTGGCATTTGAAAGGGTTCCAGGAGGCAGTGAGAACCAGCATTACTTTTCCCCGCTGGCACCTTTGCTGTGGCAGCAAAAGCTGGACGTTTGTCTTTTTTGCTCCGGAGGCTGCCGAAAGCGAAAACAGGTTCTTTTGAGGATGGAGTCCGCAGGAAAGCAGAGAGGGCCAAATTGTCTCTGGCATTTGAAAGGGTTCCAGGAGGCAGTGAGAACCAGCATTACTTTTCCCCGCTGGCACCTTTGCTGTGGCAGCAAAAGCTGGACGTTTGTCTTTTTGCTCCGGAAGTTGCCGAAAGCGAAAACAGGTGCTTTTGAGGATGGAGTCCGCAGGAAAGCAGAGAGGGCCAAATTGTCTTTGGCATTTAAAGAGGTTCCAGGAGGCAGTGAGGACCAGCATTACTTTTCCCCGCTGGCACCTTTGCTGCGGCAGCAAAAGCTGGACGTTTGTCTTTTTACCACCGGAGGGCGCTGAAAGTGAAAAAAGGCGCTTTTGAGGATAGAGTCCGCAGGAAAGCAGAGAGGGCCAAATTGTCTGTGGCATTTGAAAGGGTTCCAGGAGGCAGTGAGAACCAGCATTACTTTTCCCCGCTGGCACCTTTGCTGTGGCAGCAAAAGCTGGACGTTTGTCTTTTTTGCTCCGGAGGCTGCCGAAAGCGAAAACAGGTGCTTTTGAGGATGGAGTCCGCAGGAAAGCAGAGAGAGCCAAATTGTCTGGGGTATTTGAAGGAGTTCCAGGAGGCAGTGAGAACCAGCATTACTTTTCCCCGCTGGCACCTTTGCTGTGGCAGCAAAAGCTGGACGTTTGTCTTTTTTGCTCCGGAGGCTGCCGAAAGCGAAAACAGGTGCTTTTGAGGATGGAGTCCGCAGGAAAGCAGAGAGGGCCAAATTGTCTGGGGCATTTGAAAGGGTTCCAGGAGGCAGTGAGAACCAGCATTACTTTTCCCCGCTGGCACCTTTGTTGTGGCAGCAAAAGCTGGACGTTTGTCTTTTTTGCTCCGGAGGCTGCCGAAAGCGAAAACAGGTGCTTTTGAGGATGGAGTCCGCAGGAAAGCAGAGAGAGCCAAATTGTCTGGGGCATTTGAAGGAGTTCCAGGAGGCAGTGAGAACCAGCATTACTTTTCCCTGCTGGCACGTTTGCTGTGGCAGCAAAAGCTGGACGTTTGTCTTTTTTGCTCCGGAGGCTGCCGAAAGCGAAAACAGGTGCTTTTGAGGATGGAGTCCGCAGGAAAGCAGAGAGGGCCAAATTGTCTGGGGCATTTGAAAGGGTTCCAGGAGGCAGTGAGAACCAGCATTACTTTTCCCCGCTGGCACCTTTGTTGTGGCAGCAAAAGCTGGACGTTTGTCTTTTTTGCTCCGGAGGCTGCCGAAAGCGAAAACAGGTGCTTTTGAGGATGGAGTCCGCAGGAAAGCAGAGAGGGCCAAATTGTCTGGGGCATTTGAAAGGGTTCCAGGAGGCAGTGAGAACCAGCATTACTTTTCCCCGCTGGCACCTTTGCTGTGGCAGCAAAAGCTGGACGTTTGTCTTTTTTGCTCCGGAGGCTGCCGAAAGCGAAAACAGGTGCTTTTGAGGATGGAGTCCGCAGGAAAGCAGAGAGGGCCAAATTGTCTGTGGCATTTGAAAGGGTTCCAGGAGGCAGTGAGAACCAGCATTACTTTTCCCCGCTGGCACCTTTGCTGTGGCAGCAAAAGCTGGACGTTTGTCTTTTTTGCTCCGGAGGCTGCCGAAAGCGAAAACAGGTGCTTTTGAGGATGGAGTCCGCAGGAAAGCAGAGAGGGTCAAATTGTCTGGGGCATTTGAAAGGGTTCCAGGAGGCAGTGAGAACCAGCATTACTTTTCCCCGCTGGCACCTTTGCTGTGGCAGCAAAAGCTGGACGTTTGTCTTTTTTGCTCCGGAGGCTGCCGAAAGCGAAAACAGGTGCTTTTGAGGATGGAGTCCGCAGGAAAGCAGAGAGGGCCAAATTGTCTGTGGCATTTGAAAGGGTTCCAGGAGGCAGTGAGAACCAGCATTACTTTTCCCCGCTGGCACCTTTGCTGTGGCAGCAAAAGCTGGACGTTTGTCTTTTTTGCTCCGGAGGCTGCCGAAAGCGAAAACAGGTGCTTTTGAGGATGGAGTCCGCAGGAAAGCAGAGAGAGCCAAATTGTCTGTGGCATTTGAAGGAGTTCCAGGAGGCAGTGAGAACCAGCATTACTTTTCCCTGCTGGCACGTTTGCTGTGGCAGCAAAAGCTGGACGTTTGTCTTTTTTGCTCCGGAGGCTGCCGAAAGCGAAAACAGGTGCTTTTGAGGATGGAGTCCGCAGGAAAGCAGAGAGGGCCAAATTGTCTGTGGCATTTGAAAGGGTTCCAGGAGGCAGTGAGAACCAGCATTACTTTTCCCCGCTGGCACCTTTGTTGTGGCAGCAAAAGCTGGACGTTTGTCTTTTTTGCTCCGGAGGCTGCCGAAAGCGAAAACAGGTGCTTTTGAGGATGGAGTCCGCAGGAAAGCAGAGAGGGCCAAATTGTCTGTGGCATTTGAAAGGGTTCCAGGAGGCAGTGAGAACCAGCATTACTTTTCCCCGCTGGCACCTTTGTTGTGGCAGCAAAAGCTGGACGTTTGTCTTTTTTGCTCCGGAGGCTGCCGAAAGCGAAAACAGGTGCTTTTGAGGACGGAGTCCGCAGGAAAGCAGAGAGGGCCAAATTGTCTGTGGCATTTGAAAGGGTTCCAGGAGGCAGTGAGAACCAGCATTACTTTTCCCCGCTGGCACCTTTGTTGTGGCAGCAAAAGCTGGACGTTTGTCTTTTTTGCTCCGGAGGCTGCCGAAAGCGAAAACAGGTGCTTTTGAGGATGGAGTCCGCAGGAAAGCAGAGAGAGCCAAATTGTCTGGGGCATTTGAAGGAGTTCCAGGAGGCAGTGAGAACCAGCATTACTTTTCCCTGCTGGCACGTTTGCTGTGGCAGCAAAAGCTGGACGTTTGTCTTTTTTGCTCCGGAGGCTGCCGAAAGCGAAAACAGGTGCTTTTGAGGATGGAGTCCGCAGGAAAGCAGAGAGGGCCAAATTGTCTGGGGCATTTGAAAGGGTTCCAGGAGGCAGTGAGAACCAGCATTACTTTTCCCCTCTGGCACCTTTGTTGTGGCAGCAAAAGCTGGACGTTTGTCTTTTTTGCTCCGGAGGCTGCCGAAAGCGAAAACAGGTGCTTTTGAGGATGGAGTCCGCAGGAAAGCAGAGAGGGCCAAATTGTCTGGGGCATTTGAAAGGGTTCCAGGAGGCAGTGAGAACCAGCATTACTTTTCCCCGCTGGCACCTTTGCTGTGGCAGCAAAAGCTGGACGTTTGTCTTTTTTGCTCCGGAGGCTGCCGAAAGCGAAAACAGGTGCTTTTGAGGATGGAGTCCGCAGGAAAGCAGAGAGGGCCAAATTGTCTGGGGCATTTGAAAGGGTTCCAGGAGGCAGTGAGAACCAGCATTACTTTTCCCCGTTTGCACCTTTGCTGTGGCAGCAAAAGCTGGACGTTTGTCTTTTTTGCTCCGGAGGCTGCCGAAAGCGAAAACAGGTGCTTTTGAGGATGGAGTCCGCAGGAAAGCAGAGAGGGCCAAATTGTCTGGGGCATTTGAAAGGGTTCCAGGAGGCAGTGAGAACCAGCATTACTTTTCCCCGCTGGCACCTTTGTTGTGGCAGCAAAAGCTGGACGTTTGTCTTTTTTGCTCCGGAGGCTGCCGAAAGCGAAAACAGGTGCTTTTGAGGATGGAGTCCGCAGGAAAGCAGAGAGGGCCAAATTGTCTGGGGCATTTGAAAGGGTTCCAGGAGGCAGTGAGAACCAGCATTACTTTTCCCCGCTGGCACCTTTGCTGTGGCAGCAAAAGCTGGACGTTTGTCTTTTTTGCTCCGGAGGCTGCCGAAAGCGAAAACAGGTGCTTTTGAGGATGGAGTCCGCAGGAAAGCAGAGAGGGCCAAATTGTCTGGGGCATTTGAAAGGGTTCCAGGAGGCAGTGAGAACCAGCATTACTTTTCCCCGTTGGCACCTTTGCTGTGGCAGCAAAAGCTGGACGTTTGTCTTTTTTGCTCCGGAGGCTGCCGAAAGCGAAAATAGGTTCTTTTGAGGATGGAGTCCGCAGGAAAGCAGAGAGGGCCAAATTGTCTGTGGCATTTGAAAGGGTTCCAGGAGGCAGTGAGAACCAGCATTACTTTTCCCCGCTGGCACCTTTGCTGTGGCAGCAAAAGCTGGACGTTTGTCTTTTTTGCTCCGGAGGCTGCCGAAAGCGAAAACAGGTGCTTTTGAGGATGGAGTCCGCAGGAAAGCAGAGAGGGCCAAATTGTCTGGGGCATTTGAAAGGGTTCCAGGAGGCAGTGAGAACCAGCATTACTTTTCCCCGCTGGCACCTTTGCTGTGGCAGCAAAAGCTGGACGTTTGTCTTTTTTGCTCCGGAGGCTGCCGAAAGCGAAAACAGGTGCTTTTGAGGATGGAGTCCGCAGGAAAGCAGAGAGGGCCAAATTGTCTGGGGCATTTGAAAGGGTTCCAGGAGGCAGTGAGAACCAGCATTACTTTTCCCCGTTGGCACCTTTGCTGTGGCAGCAAAAGCTGGACGTTTGTCTTTTTTGCTCCGGAGGCTGCCGAAAGCGAAAATAGGTTCTTTTGAGGATGGAGTCCGCAGGAAAGCAGAGAGGCCAATTGTCTGTGGCATTTGAAAGGGTTCCAGGAGGCAGTGAGAACCAGCATTACTTTTCCCCGCTGGCACCTTTGCTGTGGCAGCAAAAGCTGGACGTTTGTCTTTTTTGCTCCGGAGGCTGCCGAAAGCGAAAACAGGTGCTTTTGAGGATGGAGTCCGCAGGAAAGCAGAGAGAGCCAAATTGTCTGGGGCATTTGAAGGAGTTCCAGGAGGCAGTGAGAACCAGCCATTACTTTCCCTGCTGGCACGTTTGCTGTGGCAGCAAAAGCTGGACGTTTGTCTTTTTTTGCTCCGGAGGCTGCCGAAAGCGAAAACAGGTGCTTTGAGG